>NW_026862633.1:0-19836 GCF_026571515.1 Ruditapes philippinarum
GGCCACACATTTTAAATTTGAGCCCGGGGAAGCCCCAAAATTTCCCGAAAACCCCAAAACAAATTATTCAATTTGGAGGGGTTTTACAAATATATCTATTTTACAAACCCGGGCCCTTACTTTGTTTTTAAATTTTTCCGAAAAAAACCCATTGTTTTTTGATTCCAGGACTTTAAAAATTTTTTTTGATTAAATATAAAAGGGGCATGAGAAAAAACATTTTTGTCATTATTAAAATTAGAGAAAAACAGAATCCCTAAAAAACCCCCGATAAAAAAAAAAAAATTTGAAAAAGGGTTTGTTCCCAAGTATAAAATAGTTTCTTTAATCAAGGGAAAAAATCCCATTTTAATAAAAAAGGGTTAAACAGGGTGTTTTATGCACGGGGTTTGGGACTTTCCAAACCAAAAATTGGGGTTTTTAAGGGGGGAAAGAGAGGTTTGATAACCCAAGAAAGGGGGTGGGGAAGGACAGATACCGGGGTTTCCCGCAAAAAACCCCTGATTTTTTTGGAAAAGGTTGAAAGAATGTGAAAGGGGAAAAAAAAATTTTTTGGATAAAAATTTAATTATTGTTAAATTACTTTTTGTTATTTTTGTATCACATTTTTAATTCGTCGAATAAATGTATTCATATAGATTTTCTTCGAGTCTTTTTATTGTAAAACTAATATTTAAAATTTCATCAGAAATTTTTAAAGGAAACTACATTCATAAAATTTTAATCCCTACGTTTTGAAAGGTTAAAAGGAATTTGAAGGGGAAAAAAATCTTTTGGGAAATGAAAAGTAATATTTTTGTTAAATATTTTTAAATTTTTTTTTATATTATGTTTCCATTGTTTTTTTTCAAAAAATTTAAACTTTCATATGGGACATTTTTTTCTTCGGGCCATTTAAATGAAATTTATAAATAAAAACCCATAAGGAACTTTTAAGGTACTTATATTCCCCCAGGGGCCATAAAAAAGTTTAAAAGATTACTTTTTTTTGGAATCGAGTGTTATGGTAATTTTAAAAATTGTGTTTAAAATTGTAGAGGTACAAAGAAAAGACCCGGTGTGTGGGAGAAACGAAAATGTATGTCCGTCCTTTTAAAAGATATGTTCGCTGGGTTCCCTACAGATATCCTTTGCCCCTTATTTTTGTTACTTTCGAATCTACTCCCAAAACCCAGGGAAGGGCCGCCCGATCATTTTTACGGGTTAGGGTTGCAAAATATTTGTTTTTCCGGGGCCGTTTCAATCCAATAGGGTTCCGTTTAAGGAAAAAATAAACCAAAAATTTTTTTTTTTGTTTAAAGGTTTTTTTTTTAAAAAAAATTTTTTAAATTCCCGGTATATTTTAAATGACTTACTTTTTTGAATGTGATTTTAACCTATTTTCTGAAATTTGAACTTTACTTTTCCCTTTTCCCCGAATCTTTTTAAAAAAGATTGAAAATGGATTTCTTTGCAATTTAACATGAAAAAAGTCTATAACATATATGTTATGCGATTGAAAAATGTACTCGTTTTTTATTTAAGGGAATTCATTTTGCTGTAGTTTTTTACTAACTTTTTTCTTTTTTTCTTCAACTTTTTAATTTTTTAATTAAACAATCAGAAATAAAAACTTTTTTTTAAAAGATTTTTTGTCTCTGGATTTTGTCCCCATTTAAACCTGTTGTTGTGTCTAAAAGAAAATTTTCAACTTTAAAAATTTTTTCAAAAGCCTTGTTTATTAAATTTTTTTGTTTTTGATTACACTGTGTTTAAAGGGCCCTACATATTTTAATAGAATTTTTAAACTTTTCTAATTAAATAAATTTTTGATTTTGGTAACCCCCAAAAAGAAAACCGTTTTTAAAATATAAGACCCCTCCTACCAAGGAAAATCTTTCTTTTAAAAAAATAGGTCGGGATGTGAAGGAAAGTCGGGTGACAAAGATAAACAAAATTGGGAAAACATTTAACCCAAAAAAAGAAAACTCTTCGGGAAGGGCAAATAATTTCCCCGCAAGCCGGAAAAGGGAAAAAAAATTAAGCTTTTTAAATAAACCCGGGGAAAATGTAATTTTAATATTTTAGAAAAAACAACGATAGTCTGATTTTTTAAACCTTTAAAACATTACTGATGAATTTTTAAAATGAAAATTTAAAATTGGGATCATCAGAGAAAGGGGGGATAATTAACAGTTTTTTCAAGATCCAAAAATCATATTTTACTTGCCAAGAAAAAGTTTACCTTTTTAAAAATTCTGGACGTATGGAGATTCCTTTCGTTCAATGGAACAACTTTTTTTAGGGGTCTTTGTCTATTCTTACGATTATCTCGTATTATATCATCACAAGGTAATTCTACAAAAATTGAAGAAGTTTTTACAATAATTAAGAAACGAACGAGAAAATGATAGGTCAAAAATCCATTCAAGTTGACAAGTAACGTCTTATCGTCACTTGTGCGACGTTTCAAATATTTTTCCCGGGCTAAGAATTTTTTCACTTTAGAAAAGGCTTGGGTTATAAAAAAAAGGCCAAACTTATTTCCACGTTTTTAAGTACATGTTAATGCTATTTGGAAAAAAAAATATTCCTAGAAGTCCCCTTAATCAGTGTCATTTTAGTTTTTGACTTTGGATTGGCAAGAATGATATGGGAAAAGAGAAAAACGGAATTTCAAAAGTATGGGCCAAAAATTAAAAATATTGACGTTTGTTCAAAAACGATACTTGAAATTCAGTTATATTCCATTCCTTCTTCTGAATATCTTCTCTCGATAAAATCCTCCAGATTATTTGCCTAATTTTCATGATAAATTTTGAAAAATGTCTTTAAAGTGAAATATGTGAAGTGAACAAAGACAGTTAATGTACAACTTGCAAACCACCCTGACAATCCACGTTAACCAAAACGACATAAAATATACATAAAATGCTCTTACTGCGTTAGTAATGCAGTATAATTAATGAGATTGATACTGCAATATCGGTCATTAATCGGCATATAACATGTTAAGATTGAATTTCTAGAATATTTTAGCTCATCTGGAGGCGTGCAGCTTTTGAGGTTTGTGATAAAATATAATTTTATTAAGACATAGTGTTTAAGAAAAATTCAAGCGTAATGACACAACTTTCTTTGAAAAAGAAGCATGCGAGAGTTTTTTTGTTGCTGTTTTTTTTTGTTAGCCGTAGAATATTTGGTTATATTGTTCAAACCACCCCGTCAAATGTATTATTTTCCGATTTTAACAACTATTACCGATTTTGCTCACCTCGATGTTATTTTTTAAAAAGTTTAAATAAAAGTCATATTTTGAAACTTGCATGCCGTATGACTATTTTTAGACTGGTTCTTATGATGGCGTCCGCGCGAAGCGCGGCGCCTTTATGGAATGAAATCAGATTTTGTGAAAGGCGACTAGGCAACTTTCGAGCCCTTTTAGTCGCGTTCATAATAAAGCCGGCTCATTCCGATGCGGTATGAAGGGTGTTTGATTAGTTATTTAATTAAAATAGAAATGTCGCGATATGTCAATGGAATTAGCGAACTGGGAGAATTTCGCAATGCCAAACATTTTTCAAATGAAATAACGTTTTCCGTCTCTTTCGGGTTTTGTGTTTATCATTTGTAGTACACAGTGGTTATTTATTTATGGTATGTTAAAATAGAATGATGAGTTGATGACCTATACATTCCGAAAATCTATTAATAGAGGGAATGTACTCCTGTCGGTAATTCCGGTCTCTCTCGGTCTATTTTGACCGGGATTTACTCGTGACCGGCGAATTGTATCACACGTTTATTGTCCGGTCTCTCCCGGTTTTGGAATAGATGTTTGATATCGTTACAGAACAAACAAATATTTTACAGATAAATAAGTTTTTTTTTTCCAAAATGAATGTTTTGTCAGCTTAGTTTGGTTTACAATAATTAAATAAACATAGATCAACTCTCAATTTATTGATTATTATTATACATAAAACATACAATTCGAAAAAAACCAACAACAACAACACAATAACATGTTTCATTTTATCTATATGAGATAAAAACAATAAATGTGTACAATAATTGAGAAAAAAAGTACATTTTTTTATGGTATTAATATGACACTATCATTTTATTTAATTTGTTATTCGTGTTTAGTAAAGATGCCGAGGAATTATATTCAAAGTTACAAATTAGATTTTATGAAATGAATTATTTAATTGATTGATAATTTAGAAAATGATAAAGTAATATACAAATGTACATGGTTTAAGAATAAACAATATTATATATTGAAAGATTAACCATAATTTGCTGACTTTTTCCAGTTAAGTTTTGACTATAATCGTCGGTCATATGACAATTGAATTCTTAAAAATTTATTTTACAATTTTAATAAAAAAAGAGTAGTAAACGTAAAAAACTCAGTATTGAAATAGCACATAAAACACAAAAAGAGAGGAAAACGATATTCATAAAATCTGGTATTTTTTTTTATAAAACTAGATGATTACAATTATTTTATAATAAACAATTATGATCAACATGGTAATATAACCTGTGTCATATTTTTACTAAGTGTGAACAGATACCTTAAGAGGGGATCTTCGCTAACATAATAAGGGACAATTCCACAAGTGTGGTGTTGATCATGCGTTACACATATTGATTATAAATGATTGTATACATGTATATCCGTTGCTATTAATAATCACGATCATAAAGAAATAACAAGTAATATTCTAATCTCTAGCATGCCAATCAAAGTTCATAATGAACAATGTCTTTCGTCCGTTCATTCTGGTAAAAACCAATTAACCATTGAAAAGTTTATAAGAACATCTTGTCATCATATGTCTACTTGTTGATCTTCACTTTCTGCATTTCTTGCTTGGACGCCCTTTGATGCTTTGCATCAATGCTTTTCTTGTTTTAGGCTTAAAATGATTTAGACTTTAAATTAGATTCGTTACCTTAAGTTGATACGTAAAAGATGGATGCCCCCATCAATCGTTCTCTGTAGAAAGGTTAATACTGTAGAAAGGTCTAATGACCTCTCCAGTAACTTCATCGTTTTATTGGCCGAATCCACAAAAGACACTTGCACTTTCAATTACGTGCGTTAGATTTTTATCAACTACACGTTGCACAAATTACATGGTTTAATGCTATAGCAAAGCAAAGCAAAGCAAAACGTAGCAAAGTAAAGGAAATAAGTATTTCAAGTAAATAGTGCGCACAACGGAACACAAGTCCATATTATGGTTAGAATCATTAAGTATAGAAAATTTCATCTGGGTGTTATATTTAAAGTTCATAGTTAACTTTAAGATTGTCGCTCTGTGTGCGAGTCGAGTTGTAAATTTACTTGCAGAAACATAAAATGTATTCAAGAAATGATAAGACATTCAGTTATGCCTGGTGTACATATTTATCGATAACTTTTGAAGACGGCTGCATAAGGGTTGTTCCTGTTTGGTCAAAATCCATGTAATTAAAGAAAAATGTTTTTTTTTATTTTTTATCACAAAAGCTCACTGCTGAGCGATTTGTGTTAAAAATGCATCTATTGAGAATCTAAAATGCTAAATATTTATTTTTGAAGTATGTTATGATGCGCTGTGCAGGAAGGAAGAGAGCAAACACAAAACAAACTCCATAGGGAGTGTCTTACGAGCTTTATTAAACTGATGCTGTTTATACAAATTAGACAAAACATTATTTGTTTCGTAAAACTCACTTTTGTTTGTGATTATTGAAAACTTGGATATATCTATGCTTAATTATCTTTTTTTCGTATTTAAATCGCTAATGGCAATGTTATATTGCTTTCGTGCAATCAAAAATGAAATCAATGCGCTTATTATCCATTAAAAGTATCCATTCATGATAGGGTACAGTTTTTTACCGAACCAATGAAATAGAGGTGTCGGGAAGCCGCGATACAAACTATTTATTTCTTTCATGTTTGATTTATACGAAAAATATTTTTCCCTTTATTTATTTATTATTTCGTTTTCCGCATAGTTGTTTGTACACACTTGCCTCCGGACAATCGAAGTTTATGATTAAATGTAAATATAGAAACTGTAAAATTTCAAAACATGTTTTAGTGCAAAACAAAGTTAGAATAGTAGCTGTTTCTGTCAAGTATTTTCATAAAACAACAGCTCATAGAGCAGTGTCTTATATTTATATTTGCAGCGGCGAATTTTTAAGAATTTTCTTTTCTAAATAAAAAATGCAGATTAGAGATAGTGGTATATAAATGAGTGTAGATTTGCTCAAAAGGGACAGGATAATATTAATAAAAACAAGAAAGAAATCGTTGTAAATCAGAATTACCAGAAGCAGAGAGCGTGTTTTTTGCTGTAAATATTGCGTTGCGATGCACATTAAAAATCAACAACAAAAAAACAACAAAAAAAAGAAACAAAAAACACACACGAACATACACAAAAATAAAAACACGACGTAGGTGGTACAGTGACGGCACATAGTTCCCACCACTGTTCTAACATGTTCATGCGAGTTATTTTGGTACAGACAAAAATGTGCCCTTCTAAGTAATGCGTGATAAATGATTATAGCAGTTTCGTTTATTTTTTATTTTATTAAGTATGACCTATTAAACATGGATAATTTAAATGGTTTATTAGAACGGCATAAAGAAGGGAATATAACAACAAAAACTGAATGCCTCAAGAGTAGCCAAAGTATTTCTTGAGAAAAATGATATATGATTAAAAGAAACGAAACAAGATTTAAGTTATAATTCACATGTTATGTGAATTGATGATTTTGCAGTATTAATCACAAAATTTCTACTGCCTGATTAACGCAGTAATGGCTATTTTTGCATATTCTGACCTCTTTTTTAATAACTAAAATGGATTGTAAGTCCTTTTTGTGGCAATTTGAAAACTACTTTCTTTGTTCACTTCACAATTTTTACTCATCGTCCGATACCCACGACCGAGCCATTAACATTTATCGGATTACATGTTGTGTTACATGTTATTCAACCGTTGGTATCCGACGATGTCATTTTTTTGCTTTAAAATTCATTTCAATGAATACAAACAGACTTAATTAGAAAATAGAAAAATTTTATGTGTGCAAATAGATTGTCAAAAAAACAGATGTAAGAATTGGAATTTTAAGGTTTGTCAGAAGTTTAGACAAAATGATTTTGCAAGTAAAAAATACAGACATGGGAACTCAGAACAAGTTATGGCGGTGCCTTAAAAACATGAATTCAGAAATTACGTCAATACAATACATAAATTGTTTAATCCATTTCACTTGGCCAGGAAAACGAAATGAGAAGTTATGAATTGAGCTCCAGGTTCTTTCCTGCTTGAATATGTTCAGTCCAGTTTATTAACCTGTCAATTCCATACTGATTATACGGTCAATGCACAAAATATATTAATATAAATAAATGATCGGTAATTTCCGTGAGATGTACGCAGTAAGGTGTGATTAAATTAATCTTGTTTCTATGAATTAGTTACACTATAGGGTTAACGCACGTTTTTCCGTGTTATAACGTCTGAAGAGGAACGGTTGGTGCCCGACCCCTGTAGGGCGAGGGCTCCAACAGTTCCGAGGGACTCTGCAGACTTTATAACACGAAATAAACGTGCGTTGACGCTATTATAGCATAAACTTTTAAAACAGATTCATGGTGTCGATTTAATACAAAACACATACATTAAATCCTTGTGCTTGGACGGTATTTATCCAATTCTACATGTTTTACGTTATTATGTTTTACGTATGCGTTTTATTTTTCCGGGGCCAACATCTTTGGAAATACAAATGCTCAGAACCGAACGAAATTAGGAATTTTAATTGATTTAACAAAGCTTAACATTGGAGATTTATTAACTTAAGAAAAAATACACATTAAATTACTCTACCCAAGATGAAACATGACCCTCAGAAATTCCTAGAATTATTTCTGATTGACGGTATAAAAAAGATCAATGACATCAGAATCGTTTTTTTTTCAAGCACACAAGTTTATAAAAAAATCAGGCACTAAACATTATTCTCTCAAAGAAATATAAAGACCATTAATCAATACAAATATCAATAAAACAACATTTTCTCATATTCATTTTGTTTTTTCTATTTTGTAAAAATCGGGGTTTTCGTTAATAATTTATTATTAGTATTGTTTCTTGAAAGTTGTTTTTTTTAAAACGACAACCAAGATTAGAAAGCGATGTTTTATACGCCTTTTTTCCGGCATATTTTTTTATCGACTGAGGCCCCGAACAAAAAATTTCATATAACAAGACGGCTGCTCTTGGAAAACAAAATCTTTATTTTTTTTGGGGTTTACGGGTGTTTTATTCCATATGAAACCGGGCTTAACAAGGGCCCCTGAATGTTTTTTTTTAACAAAATGGTTTTTTATAACAAAAATAGGGGAAAAAAGATTTTTGCTATAATGTATAAATCAGTTTTAGATAATTGAATTTCGAAAAATATTTTCCAAGAATAATTTGGAGGCATTACTTTTTGCTTATAATGATTAAAAAAAAAATTATTAATTGTAAAAGAGAATATAAAGATATTGTGCGCAGAAAAAAAAATACATTTTACAATAAAAAGATGTCTGAATTAGAAAATTTAAAGCATAATAATCCGAAACAATTTTGGAAATATTTTAAGAGTAAATTCAGTACAGACATAACGGTATCCCTGTACATGTATTTAAGGAATATTGTGGGAGCGTAAGTAGCGATTTATTTAACTGTACAAATATTGATGCGGATAATTTTTGTGATAGCCATTCTTTTAATGACTTGAATACTCCATATGAAGAATTAGATAAACCAATAACTTTAGAGGAAATTTTAAAAGCCGTTAAATTATTGAAAAGGGGTAAATCTTCATGTAGTGATTATTTAATGAATAAATATTTCAACGAAGGTTTTGATATAATTGGTGCACATGTGTGTGATATATTTAATGCTTTTTTAAATTCAGGTTTTTATCCAGATAAATGGACTGAGGGAATTATTATACCTTTGCATAAAAATGTTAACAATTTTAGAGGCATATCTTTCAAAATCATTTACGACTGTGCTTAATAATAGAATTAAAACTTTTTGTGAAAGTAATAATATTATTTATATCTGATGCTCAATTCGGTTTCCGAAAAGGGCGTTCTACAGAGGATGCTATTTTTATTCTTTTTGTCTTAAATCCAAAAATATTTAAATCAAAATAAAAGTTTATATGTAGTTTTTGTTGATATGATGAAATGTTTTGATAGTATTTACAGAAACGCATTGTGGCTCAAAATGTATAAAATAAGTATCCAAGGTAAAATGTTACGAATAATTAGAGATATTGTAAGAGACAGTGACTTATTCAAATAATTTACTTTTGCTTTGTTAGCTTAAGTATCAGTTTTAAACAAATTCTAGGTTTTGCGTATAAAGAAACCTAAGCTAGGACATTTATTTACAGATGAGATACAAAAATATTCAAGAAAATACTTTACACTTACCTGTCAGGATTCCTGACCGTTCCTCAACCATTCATGTTTTTGTTAATTTCAAGTATTTATAATAATTTTCTGTTAAATGAAGGTATTAATACCATATTATAGGACATTTTGAGATTGTAAGACTATATAGGACACTATATAAGGAGGTTTATACCTTAAGAAATGATTAATTTACTTACTTTGTTTATCCTGGCATCAAAATGGCCGACAAGAGTTGTCTACCTTGATTCAAAACTTTAAATGCTTATATTTTCATAAACATATACAAATACTTACCCTTTTACATGTAAGAACAAAGAATGTAATCTTTATTTACCTAAGACTTAAGTTAATTTCCAAATATTTAGCTGGCATTGCTGTATTTCATAATAATCTTGATGACCAGTATGACCTCTAAGTTTGTCAGGCGGGAAAATTCAAATTCCTGGCAATAGAATCATTTTATATCAACAGTTCATTTTTTCTAAGCTTAAACTATTATTATTTTTGGTCCAGATTTTAGTACATTGAGTTAAGCATGTTATTCAAGTGTTCATTGCATATTTTGTTATTTGTTTACCATGTAAATTTACATTTTTCTAAATAATTCCTGTCAAGATGGCCGCCATTTTAAGAAATTCCTGTCTTTCTTGCCAGTCTGCCAGGACAATTGGGACATTATGATTGGTCAATTTTGACAGTCCTGGCAAATTCAGAGTCTATATAAGTAGCTATGCCAGGCTGTCTTCACTTTTCATTTTGGCTCCAAATCCTGACAGTCGTGAAAACTAGTGACATCTTAGAAAATTGGTAATTCTCTTATTATATACAACTGTCTATTATTTGTTATGAATATCTGGTGCTCTTCAGAGTTGATTAAAAGAATGTTGGAACTTTGTTATCAATAAAAGTTATTATTTCAACAGCTTGACTTAGCAAACAATATGTACCAAAATGTAAAAATCATGTTCATGTTATTCAGATTATTTCAATTATGCGAGTGGTCTACGTCAAGGGGAGGTAATATCTCCAATTTTATTTTCTCTCTTTGTTGAGGATTTGGAACTGTATTTACAAGACAACATTGAAACTGGTTTGACCTTTGATGTTGTTATTGTGATTTTATTATTATTTGCTGATGATACGGCCATCGTGGGCAAATCACCAAGAGAACTTTAAAATAATTTAGATCTTTTATATTCATATTGTAATACTTGGGGTCTCAAGGTAAATACTACTAAAACTAAAGTAATGGTTTTTAGAAAGTGTGGAGGACTTCTACCCTCAGAACACTGGACCTACGATGCCAAATCCTAGATATTGTAAATGACTTTAACTACCTGGGTACTGTTTTTAACTATACTGTTAATTTCACACTTAATCAGGAACATTTAATAGGTCAAGCATTAAAGGCTCTAAATGTTTTATTTTATAACTGTAAGAAATTTGATTTAAAACCAAAAATATTACGCCAGTTATTTGATGCTTTTGTTGGCTCTATCTTAGGATATGGATCTGAAATATGGGGGTACACAAAATCTAAAGAAATAGAAAGAATTCATTTAAAATTTTGAAAACGATTATTAAATGTAAGACCTAATACTTGTTCCGCTGCTGTTTATGGTGAATTAGGAAGATATCCATTATATGTGTCCCGTTATGTTAGAATAATTAAATTTTGGTGCAAGTTGAAAAACTCGAATAATATCATTTTAAATACAATGTATAGAGAAGGTATATTTGATTGTAAAAGAGGGTGTAAAAATTGGGTCTCAAATGTGAAGAAGTTGTTATGTGATTATGGTTTTGCTGATATTTTTGTTAGTGATAATTATATAGATCCTAAATTGTTTCTTCAAAATTTCAAAAGTAGAGTTAGTGATATGTATAAACAAGAATGGGCCAGTATCCTAGATCGAAGTTCTGTTTTATGTAATTATAAATATTTTAAATCGTGTCTTTGTTACGAAAATTATCTTGACATTTTACCACGTAAATTTAAAATGCATTTTTGTAGATTATCCTCTCAAAATACAAACAGGAAGGTATGCCACTAATAACATTCCTCGTGACCAAAGATATTATCAGTGCTGTAATGTTTTAGATGTAGAGGATGAGTATCATTTCATATGTGTGTGATCAAGTTTTGTATATTTATGTAAAAAATATCTAAAAAGTTCCTATAATAACAGACCATCTATGTTTAAATTCACTGAATTATTGTGTATTAATAATAATAAAATATAAATAAATGTTTGTAAATTATTAAAGAAGCTTTAAAACTAAGAAATTCAATTTTGAACTCTCAATTGTTTATCCTCTTATGAATTTGGTGCTTGTAACTGTTAGGTTTATATTTATTATAATCACTCGTCATACATATGTTTATGTGATTATGTTGTATATATGTATTCACTGCATGTTAACAAGACGATGTACTTTGTATAAGTCTGGAAAATAAAAGTTCTGTTCTGTTCTAATATTTTCTTTACATAGTTTACCCATTTGAAGCTTGAAACTGAAAATAACATATTTTCGTAGCAGATTCTTGTCAGTTTTGAGTCATCACTTACTGTATGTCTCTTAAGTTAAGAAGCAGACGATTCAACGAGACCATCGGGTACATACGCATAACCTTAAAATAAACAAACATATCATTAATCTGTAGTTTTATTATACAATTTACAACTTATTTACAAATCAAGACATGCCTCTTTCATTGCTGTCATAATTATAAATGCATTAACATGTACGCTAGATATCAATATCGCTCGGCCAGGCCCGAAACAGCACGTAAATCAAATAATCCCTTTTTTGTAAAAGTTTATTTAGCCATCCAAAACACATTCTTGGGCAACACTAAATATATATAACTTGTTTAAAACACAAATTCAAGTAGAGAAGTCGGAGATTTATTTTTAAAATCTTTATTGATAATAGCTTAGTAGAATTGTCAAAAAAATGTAGGCATAAATGTTGCTCAAGTCGAATCATCATTTATTTCTAATATTACTGCATTTAATGTCTCTAATAACTGTTTTGCAATTGGTTGAATCAAACATGAAATGGGCCGCGTCACGACAAAACCAACATCGTGCGTTTGCGACCAGCATGGATCTAGATCGGCCTACGCATCCACGCAGTCTGATCAGGATCCATGCTGTTCGCTGTCAGTTTCTCCACTTGTAATAGTTGGTATGCGAACAGCATGGCTCCTGATCAGACTGCGCGGATGCGCAGGCTGGTCTGGATCCATGCTGGTCGCAAACCCACTATGTTGGTTTTGTCGTGACGCGGCTCCAATAACAGATAAGCATCATGTCTGAACTTCTGTACTTTGATTATGGTAGGTCAATTTGAGAGAAAGGTATGCACCGAAGGGGACAAATTATTTGTGCAAATGGTAATCTATGTCAAAGGTTTTTTAAGGAGAAACTATCACAAAGTGATAGCTAATATGTCCAATTTTTACTACATGTACTTGACATGGAACTGTGTACGCGTCCAATAGGTTTCAGTATTGTACCTTCAATAAATTATAATCACCTCATAAAATCACAGAGTATTCTGACAATAAATGTGTTGAGAATGAAAATAAGAGCACGAGTTATCTGACGTTTTAGTCAGTTCAATGGGTTCATATTTATATTCACTATGCAAACAGAGTTAAGTATCATTAAATAACGTATTTTAGACATATTCTAAGTTGGTTCATGTATTCTTTTATAAATAACTCGTCTAATTATGATACATATTGTTTATTTAAACACTCATTTGAATTTGAATATTACTTGGATTTTATCGTTGAACCGAAATTTTGTGTAGCATTGCCTAAATTTCGTTCATCTCTCTGGCTAATGAACGTGGACGGCATAGAAATATACCAGACGGTAATATAGAAAATGAATAGCATTTTGTATTAACATTTTCTAAATTCCAAGACTTAAGATCAAAATATATAAAGAGATATTATTATGCGTGGCCAACTAAATAGAAATTTCTTAACCTCATATGTTCAAGGTCAAAATCAATAATTTATAATTAAGCAAAATATATATATACTATTAGTGGGGCGGGAAATTGGGAAAATAGTGCAAATGGTGATACAAGCATGAAACTTTGAGGAAATCATCTCTAGACCATGTAGATTTGAAAAATGAAGTGGGCCCAAAAATAAAAAAAAATATATATATACTATTAGTGGGGCGGGAAATTGGGAAAATAGTGCAAATGGTGATACAAGCATGAAACTTTGAGGAAATCATCTCTAGACCATGTAGATTTGAAAAATGAAGTGGGCCCAAAAATACCTCTGCTAATTCAAGATGGCCGCCTTTTTCAAAATCACGCCCGGCAAACTGTCGCTCCACTTCAAAATTGTGGTGTACGGTAAAACGAGCGAACGGCATTTCCGAGATAGAGCGGAAGGCCGATTTAAACGCCTAATTGTAAGTATTGTTTATGTTTTTGTCTTGTTATTCATTTAAGTTGTATTTTTTCGAAAAACGGAAAATGTGGTTCCGTGTAAGATTGATTTAGGCTTCCAATTATCTAAGCTGTGACAAAAAGAAAATTATTTTAAGCCCGGGAGAACTTTTCTCCCTGACGAAGCGAACGATGATTTGTAGAATATTGAACTTCCCAACAATAGAAATGCCATACCTTTCGGATTTCTTGAAAAAGTGTATTAGTAAATTATCGACCCGTAATAAGAATTTGTCCTTCGTGCAAAATAAATTACTCCTGAATGATTTCTTAAATTTGTAAACCGATATTTTTCGAAAGTAGTGGAGTGAAAGGGCAAGAGATGGAGCAAAATGTTCGATGTTGAGCGCAAGGCGATATTAATTTGACGTATTAGGAGGAGCGTAGTCTATGATTTTTTACATATAAAAGCTATAGAAGTTAAAATAGACGTAATCAAGTGTTCAGACCGAGATATACATGTATATACCTTTTGAAGACAACTAATAAAGTGTGATATCCTTTCAACGACTATAGCGTAATAAATGTAATCGCGAAGGTGTCACCTATGGCTTCCGTGTAGATTCCTTTATTTATGTTCGAATTTTGGATGAGACCCGACCATTGAATCATACACATGTATGCATGGCATAATACAGGATGCCACTTATTCGAGGTCAATCATGATTTTTGACACGGTTATGTACATTTAAAAACGTGTGTCCGTGCAAATGTGACAAAATCGAATATTTTTAGTTCCACCGCGAACAAATGTTTCCGAGCAGGTACGTGTAACTCGATTGTTCATGCCAAATTGTTATGTTTTTCGAAAGTTAGATATTCAAGGTGCAGAACAGAAACAAAATTATGCAATGCATGGAACACATTAAATTAAATGGATCACTAGCTACTACCAAGTTCAGTTCACAATGACTTTCTGTAATTAATAGCTCTAACGTACCTGTTCTGAGCAAAAACACAAATAAGCCACGTTTTCATGAATTTGTAAGGTGGGGAATCGCTATGAAAATGGTTGACAAGGTGTCAGTCGTTATAAGGATATAACACGTGTTCCAGTTATGTTTCAAGATACTTCCTCCCTTAGTTAGCATTGTTGTTTAGTTTATTACTTTCGTCTGAAAGTGTAAGTAGAAATTTCTACTATAACTAGGTCTATTATATTATTGATAATTTTAGTCCGTACACCGACTGAGTTCTGCCTCACTTTGAGAGGAAAATAATAAACTAAACAACAATGCTAAATAAGGGAGGAAGTATCTTGAAACATAACTGGAACACGTGTTATATCCTTATAACGACTGACACCTTGTCAACCATTTTCATAGCGATTCCCCATCCACCTTACAAATTCATGAAAACGTGACTTATTTGTGTTTTACTCAGAACAGGTACGTTAGAGCTATTAATTACAGAAAGTCATTGTGAACTGAACTTGGTAGTAGTGATCCATTTAATTTAATGTGTTCCATGCATTGCATAATTTTGTTTCTGTTCTGCAACTTGAATATCTAACTTTTCGAAAAACATGACATTTTGGCGTGAACAATCGAGTTACACGTACCTGCTCGGAAACATATGTTCGCGGTAGAACTAAAAATATTCGACTTTGTCGCATTTGCACGGACACACGTTTTTAAATGTGAATAACCGTGTCAAAAATCATGATTGACCTCGAATAAGTGGCATCCTGTATTATGCCATGCATACATGTGTATGATTCAATGGTCGGGCCTCATCCAAATTACGAACATAAATAAAGGAATCTACACGGCAGCCATGGGTGACACCTTCGCGATTACATTTATTACGCTATAGTCGTTGAAAGGATATCACACTTTATTAGTTCTCTTTAAAAGGTATATACATGTATATCTCGGTCTTAACACTTGATCATGTCTATTTTAACTTCTATAGCTTTTATTTATAAAAAATCATTGACTACGCTCCTCCTAATACGTCAAATTAATATCGCCTTGCGCTCAACATCGAACCTTTTGCTCCATCTCTCGCCTTTTCGCCCCACTACTTTCGAAAAATATCGGTTTACAAATTTAAGAAATCCTTCAGGAGTAATTTATTTTGCACGAAGGACAAGTTCTTATAACGGGTTGATAATTTACTAATACACTTTTTTCAAGAAATCCGAAAGGTATGGCATTTCTATGGTTGGGAAGTTCAATATTCTACAAATCATCGTTCGCTTCGTCAGGGAGAAAAGTTCTCCCGGGCTTAATATAATTTTCTTTTTGTAACATCTTAGATCATTGGAAGCCTAAATCAATCCTACACGGAACCACATTTTCCGTTTTTCGAAAAAATACAACTTAAATAAATAACAAGACAAAAACATAAACAATACTTACAATTAGGCGTTTAAATCGGCCTTCCGCTCTATCTCGGAAATGCCGTTCGCTCGTTTTACCGTACACCACAATTTTGAAGTGGAGCGACAGTTTGCCGGGCGTGAAAATAGCCGCCATATAAATTTGACGTACATAATAGCTCATTCATTCAAGTTTTTTGTACATGTCTGAACCTTACACAAAGGCATGTATAACGTTTCTCTTTTTTCACAAATTTAAAAACTTACAAAATTCTACTGTCATACCTCTTCAGAATTCAAGATGGCGCCCAATATGGCCGGCAATTTTGTGTAAAACTGTTTTATCACTTTTACACTATAATGTTTTGCACAAATTATGTTTATTTATAACTAAATGTGTTTAAACATATTATAAATACAATGCAATCAAATTATATGTAAACCACACTGAAAGTTAACTTTTTAAGGTTTTTGTCTACAAAATATCTCTAAAAATATCAAGAAAAAAATCCAATTTTTGCATATATATTTGTCTAATTTGGTTTTCTAAATTTATGAACAAAATTTAAAAAGTTACTTTATTTCTTAAACTGTATTTGACATTCAATTTACACCATGTGTTTATTGTAAAAATATAAGAAAACATAAAGTCTGTAGGTTTTATATTTTGTGAAAATGGGTGGGGTAAAGGTAAGTTCATTCAATTTCTGTGCTTTTTACTTTTCTATGAATTCTTGTGCAAATTCAAAATGTGTTTAAACATATTATAAATAATCAAATTATACGTTAATTACACTGAAGGTAAACTTTTTAATATCTCTAAAAATATCAAGAAAAAATCCAATTTTTGCATATATTTGTCTAATTTGGTTTTGTAAATTTATGTACAAAATTTAAGAAGTTACTTTATTTCTTAAACTGTATTTGACATTCAATTTACACCATGTGTTTATTGTAAAAATATAAGAAAACATAAAGTCTGTAGCTTTTATATTTTGTGAAAATTGGTTGGGTGAAGGTAAGTTCATTAAATTTTTTTGCTTTTTACTTTTCTATGAATTCTTGTGCAAATTCAAAATGTGTTTAAACATATTATAAATAATCAAATTATATTATATTTACACTGAATGTAAACTTTTTAAGGCTTTTGTCTACAAAATATCTCTAAAATTATCAAGATATAAATCCAATATTTGCATATTATTTTGGTTTTCTAAATTCATGTACAAAATTTAAAAGTTACTTTATTTCTTCTTTATTCTGTATTCGACATTCAATTTATGCCATGTGTTTATTGTAAAAACATAAGAAAGCATAAAGTCTGTAGCTTTTATATTTTGTGAAAATGGGTTGGGGAAAGGTAAGTTCATTCTATTTCTTTGCTTTTTACTTTTCTAGTAATAATTGTGCAATTGTTCCCTCTTAAAAAGTACACTTTATTGGATGAAGATATTTTTGTTTTCCTTCGGGTTAAGTGCGTGAGCTAAAATGTCAAAGAATTGCACTAAAAACATGTGTATACATTCACTAATTAAATTTTGTTGGTGATATTTCTTGTTTCAATATCTTTGATATTATTTCTTCATTGTTAATTGTAAACATATATAAGAAGACAATAAATCAGCAAAAGATGCTTAAAATAGCAAACATGTACATGAATGTAAGGTAGGCCATTAATGAATATTATTGACTCCTTCACAATTTCATATTTAAAATAAAAAATGGCCTGAAAGCCAACACAATGAGATAATGATTTTTTTCATTCAATATCTGAACATACATAGTAAAAACAAGGCTACTGCCACATCTGTTTCTCATCTATTTGATGTGAAACAGATATATCAATGGTATCGCCTGGCCTGTATGCAGTTTCTAATAAGTTATGATAAACTAACTGTATTTCCTTAATTATTCACAATAATGGGTAATGATTACCTTAGATTACTAACTAAGGTCAATGTTGGAAAAAGGTCACAATTCTTTAATAATGGTTCGGCGTGTCAATTATGTCATAACATACATGTACATGATTGTGAAATATTTGTATCAGGTTGCTTTAGCAAGACTTTGATACCAAATGGAAAATTCATTGGGTAAGCTTTAAGGTAATTTTTATCATTTCATAAAGAAACTGTGCTTGGATTAGTTTGTATTTGTAATAGACACATTTCACTCAAAAACAGTTATGATTTTATCTAGCACATGTTTGTTGATGTATACTTGTATTCAGTCTAGTAGTCTTTTTTCTGTACAATTGACGAATTATTTTAAGAATATTGAAACAAGTTATATCATGCAAACAAGTTTTAAAACTTAATGCATACAAATTGATTGTATGTGCATTTATTATATTTAAGTACACCATTTAGACCTGAAGGATGACAAAAATACCTTAATACAATAAAAATACTTTTTAACAGTGAATATTTGCATAAGAATCCATAAAAAAATACAAATAGCAAAGAAATGAATATCACCTACCTTTGCAATTTCGTTATTTTGTATTACAATTGTTTGATAAATTTTCCACACCCACTTTCACAAAGTATAAATTCTACAGATTATATGTTTTTGTTACATTTATACAATGAAACATAGTGCTAACTGAATATCAAATACACTATAAGAAACTTAGCAACTTTTTTGAATTTTGTATATAGACCTAGAAAACCATGTTGGAGAAAAATGCCAAAGAATGTCACTTTTTCTTTGATATTTTTAAAGATATTCTTGTACAAAAAACTTAAAAACTTGACTAACAATGTGGTTAACCTATAATTTGACTTTTTCTGGTTTGTTTAAACACTTTTATATCGAAATAAGCGTACTTTGTGCAACATATTATACTACAAGAGAGATGTATCAGTTTTGCATAAAATCGGCGGCCATATTGGACGCCATCTTGGATTCTGAAGAGGTATGAGATATAAATTTTTGGAAAGGAGAAACTTTAAACATGCTTTAGCGTAAGTTTCAAGTCTGTAGAAAAATAATACTGAATGAGCTATTATGAAGTCAGAGTAATATGGCGGCCATTTTTAAAATGGCGGCCATCTTGAATGAGCAGAGATATTTAAGGCCCACTTCACTTTTGAAATCTGCATGGTCTAAAGATAATTTCATGAAAGTTTGATGCTTGTATCATCATTTGCACTTTTTTGACAGCAGAGACCTTATTTCCAACCCCACTATACAAACTTGCAAAATAACTAGTCATGTTTAATGCAGACACATATATTATACATGCATTGTGCTCTTCTGTAAACCATGTCTATGTATAAAAATTGTGCGTGTTGGTTGCTATGGAACATGTTATTTTAATGCAGTAAAATATCTGTAGTTGTAGTTATAGCACTTGTGTCTGTGATCATCACTGAAATAATCTAGAAGGGGGTCCTTGAGGTCATGCTTCAACATTAAAGCTCAAAAGTCGATTAGAGGATTGTTTTCAACCAAATAGAATATGTTTATGTTAGTCGCCTTTTAAGTCTTAATTTAGGCCGAAAAGTTTACATATAAATATCAGTGGCAATTTACCTATATAAAGATG
>NW_026862634.1:0-83648 GCF_026571515.1 Ruditapes philippinarum
TAATTTTCTACCACTGACCATTGATGTTGAAAATTAAACTAAGTCAGTAAACCGGAAGTGGATGAGCAACAGACCTGAAATGGAATCCCACAATATGGCATCACATGTCAAGGCGGTGAACCACACATCAACAGGCTGTGGTAAGTGGTTGCTGAGAAAACTGTTTAGAATTTTTCCTACAATTATCATTAATTATGTCGAAAATTTAACTAAGCCGTCAAACAGGAAGAGGATGAGCGACAGACCTGAAATCAAATCCCACGATATGGGACCATGTGTAATTGCTGTTTACAAAATAACAAAAGGCTGTGATAAGTAGTTGCTGAGAAAACTGTTATGAAATACTCCTACAATTGACCATTAATGTTGAAAATTTAACTAAATCGGCAATCGGGAATTGGATGCGCGACAGACCTGAAATGAAATCCCACAGTATGGGACCATGGTTTAATACAAACCAAGGTGGGTTCAAATCCAAGTAGTGACTTTTATTTCTGTCATATGAGTTAGAGATATCCAACTAGTTTAGAGGTTTGTTGTTCTACTCTGGTGCCCACTTGTGTCTGAAGTTATATATGAACGAGACCTGAGATGTTCTTCCACCAGTGAAGCTTGATATTCACTGCATTACCTTTTTACTGTCGGTGTAACTTAAAATACATACTAAGCATCTCATTACAAATTTCAGTCAGTTTTTAAAATTGATGGTGCAAATTAAAAACCTCTATTCACACCCGATCCTATCACTGTTTCATCTTGAAATGAAGATAAACTTGTCATCAGCATTGATTCTTCATACTAGAAAAAAAAAGTTTTTATAACTCAATATACAAAACAAGTATAAAGTAGACATATATATTTCTAACATGACCCAATAAATTATTAAGCAGATTGCATTTTATACAAACTTTGACATGAAACTATTTTTTCTCAAAGTCAGTTTGTATATCTTTCCTCAAGGACAGTTTTTAAAATAAGGGCGCAAAATATCAAATTCTATCTTTGCCTGATTCTATTTATACTGTTTTATTTTTGAAAGTATTAAACTTTTCTTTTGCACTGAATCTTCATTCAAGAAAGAATTGGCATGTTTTAATGAATAAGCATACACAACAAGGTTAATATAGAGGCATATATTTTTGATATTATGCGATATAATCATTAAGCATACTGCACATCAAAACATATTGTGATATTAAAATATATTTTCTCAGTCAGTTTTAGAAATAATGATGCAAGATATCAACTTCTACTCTCACCTGTTCTGAATCCATTGCTGTTTTATTTTGGAAAGAAATGAAACTTGTCAACTCAGCATTGATTCATCATACTGAAAAAATGATGTATTTTATTAAATATGTATACAAAACAAGCTTTAGGCAGACACATATATTTCTGACACTATAAAAATTAATCATAAGGCAGAATGCATTTCGCAACTAGATGCCTGTTTGGTCCAGTGGTTAAGGTTGCCCACTTCAAATCACTTGCCTCAAGCCACTGAAGGTTCAAATCCAAGTAGTGACTTTTGATTCTGTCATATGAGGAAGATATATCCAACTAGTTTAGAGTTTTGTTGTTCTACTCTGAGGCTCAGTTGTGTCTGAAATTAAATATGAATGAGACCTGACATGTTACTCCACCAGTTAAGCTTTATATTCACTGCATTTCCAACCACTAGCCTCAAACCAATGCGGGATCAAATCCCAGTAGTGACTTTTAATTCTGTCATATGATGACGAGATATCCAACTAGTTTAGAGGTTTGTTGTTCTACTATGGTGCCCCGTTGTGTCTGAAATTATATATGAAGGGGCACCTGACATATTTTTTATAAATCAGTATATAAAACAAGCTTAAGGTAGACACATATATGTCTGACAATTTACACAATCTAATCAGTAGACTGTCTGCATTTCGTACATAGAAACCTCTTTGGCCCAGTGGTTAAGGTTGCCCACTTCAAATCACTTGCCCCAAACCACCGAAGGTTCAAATCATATGAGTGACTTTTGATTCGTTCCTGTGAGGAAGATACCCAGCTAGTTTAGAGGTTTGTTGTTCTACCCAGGTGCTAGGTTTTGCCTGAAATTATGCACCTCGTATCTTATGATCTGATAAGCTTGAAACTCTCTACATGATCTTTTCAGTGTAGGTGTAACTTAAAACAAGATCCACTGACAAACGTTTTTTTTTTACTTTTTTAAAAAAAAGCAAACATATGATCAATTTAAGCAACTCTTAAAAAAGTAAGTTTTTCCTTTAAGCATGTTAATATGTCTGTCTAGTCACACTTGTTGATTTGTCTGAGTATTATTTCTTTCCATAAATAAAAGACAAAGTTAAGAATACATAATCAAAATTCGATCATTTGTATTTTGAGGGTTAAAGTCATTTTAAGATCAAAGCCATATCAAATTATTTCACCAGTCCGTTTGGTCTACATATGAATCAAATTCATACATTATTTAAAACATTGTGACAACTAAACCAAGACTAAATGCTTTGACCTTGACCATCAATGTCACTTAAAGGTCAGATCAATTTAATATTTTAGGATGTCTGGTCAAAACCAAATGGTTGTTTTATCAAAGTATAAAAACTATCCTGATTATTTACAAAGTCACAGCCAATAATAGCGATAATCAGTGAAAATTAAATATAATAAGGTAAAGGTCATACTATGTCAAGGTCAATTTAAGTTTCATATTCATGAAGGTCCATACCTTTAAGATGTTTTATCTTAATATGAAAGTAACAGAAACAAACAAGAGAATTAAATTCTTTTGACATTGACACAATAGGGAAAATAAGTATCCCTAAAGAAAGCCCAAAACAACAAAATTGAAAAAGTTGCAGGCTCGGTTTGATTGAGCCTGTTCATGGACGGTACTTTTAAGTGAAAACTACCGTCCACGCCCCCTAACACTGGCTTAAGTAGATTTAACATTTAAACATGAAAAGGTAAAATTTTGAATTAAGAAAACATCCATAGATGTGTTCATACGGCGTTTATCATGGAACCTTCAAAGTGACACTTCCGTGTCATTCCATGAAAAGCGTCGCATGGTCCCCAATTAATAGAAAGCGTGTACCCTTAATCAGAAAACAATGGACGGAACTAAACAAAACGGAATTTTGAAAAGGGATCATAGTTTATGAAGCATGCATATCAAAGATAAGACGTCTAAAGGCAAAGTTATAAAGCAGGCGACATATCCTAAGGATGATTCAAAATTATACAAGTAAGAATATTGGAAAGTCAATTTAAGATCAAAGCCACATCTAAATAATTCAATATGCTCATTTGGTAGCAAGTTTTGTTTTGTTTAAGTTTAAATCAAATCCTTACATAAATAACAAAATTATAACAATGTTACCAAATTCAATAAACTAAATAAAAAATATAAATAAAAAATAAAAGTATAGTAGTTGTCTACCTTCTAGTTTTCCCCATTATATAAAACTTATTTGCTTCCAGCATATGCGCAGAAAATAACATAGAAATCGAGAACCAGTGTTCAATTTTTTTCACAAGTATTCACAAAAATTTCATAGATTATGTTTCCTTTTTAGTAGCCAAATATCCTGTATTTAACCCCCAGCCATAGAGCCATTTCCAAACATTTTAAATCTATAAATGGAACAGTTTCCCTAAATTCTACTCTGTCATCAGTAAATTGAACGCTGCCATATTGGTTGAGATGGCTGATAAAAACCGAGTATAACCACAGTAGTGCTATTCGTACCCATTGCACTTTGTACTGAAAGTGTTTTGCATCAACGCATCATTTTTGTAGATTCTACCAAATTTTTAATATTCATTTTTTTCAAATAAAAAAAAATATGCTTATGCTTACATTTACAGTAATAGAATATTATTTCAAACTGTTTAATGCATAATTGACATCCCCCAAATTTGCATTTCAGGCAATATTTTTTCCCAGAAAAAAGGGTTGGGACAAATCTTTTGGTCTGGTGAAACTAAATTTGGTCTGGTAAACTCCTCAGATCTTTAACATAGACTTAGTTTATTAGTATGTGCGTCTCGTTAACCCCAAAACACTGCGAATATTAGCCCACCATCTCGCATATGAGTCACTCCCGACGGCCATAGTTGGCGGCGGCAGCCATCTTGGACTTAACGAATGACATCAAATCTCCTACAGAGCTTGAAGTCAGGGAGGTACGAGTGATTTTACTTAAGATCGATCATAAGCGTTCAATAGAACGTTTCGTTTGATACCCAACTACGTTACCACCACTGTAAGGAAGATATGTTCTACACGAATGATGTTTGTTTCCTTGAATTTCACAAATGTCCACTGATCTATTTCAGAACCATGACGCATCGTTTTATAATTAGAATGACATAATTATTATATTGATAATTTCCCCTAAGTATACCCGAGCTAAACATTGGGGTCAGTTCCTTGACGACAAGTATTTTAGTTGAATATTATAAATCCAATTCATTTAACGGTTGATGGAATGATAACTATTTAAATCGAAATCGTTTTATTTCGTTTTTATTTTTTTATCGACGATGCGTTAAAGAAAGACCGTTTATTGCATATTAATTATATGGCTACATTTTACTGCTACATACACTTTAAGGTACGTCGATACATTGTTACAAGAAAAAAATAAGCAATTTTGATGTCCAACAATGTAATCAATTATTCATTTAAACAGCATGCTACAGTTTGTCAAAATAATATAACGTCAAGTTAAACCGAATGTACAGAAAAAAAACGGTTTATTTACTTCGCGCTGTCTTTGAACGATTTCTGTCCTTAATAAACCTTACAGTGCATAGCTACAACGGTCCGTTACCTGTCCTGAGTTAACATTTTAGTGCATCCGTTATTAATTTGATATGTGTCATCGTATGAAACACCGGTTTACTAAGTCACTCGATTAATCAAAAAGAGAAACCAAACTGTTAAATGTTAAAGTTAAAACTCGTTTAATGCCTATTAGTAAATTTGTCCAAAATTAACTTTCGCTTATTGCATATTTGACTCAGTAAACTGTCTGGTCACGTAGTAACATTACTTTTTAATTGGAAAGGCACACGCTAGATCTAGCTTTATTTTACATCGCATTCCAGGGGTTCCTTAATGAATGACCAGATATTGAATGAAACGTACAACTCAAATGAATCATAAACCTTTACACGCTATTTTCAGACGTTGGTTCGATTTACTAGAGAATATTTAATCATTGAGATCTATTTAATAAGCTATTAATAAGGTCATCACTTTATCATGTCAAGTACCCTCCACTTACGGAGAATTAACTCTTTTGGCTATAATGCATTGAACCGAATAAGATGTTGATTGAAAATAAATCGTACAATTTATAACTTAACCTTGAATTTGAACTAAAAAAAAACAGAAATGAAAAGCGCAGAATTAATGTTTTTAACTTTAAATAAATTAGTTCGTAGATTTTATGAGCACAATTTATCAGTTATAGTTAAATTTTGTTTTATTTAAAAATATATAGTATATGACCCCGGTTCGTTTTACTATGAGAAATTAATGTTACCCAAAAGAATCTAACATGAATTAAATATTTAAGAGCGAGTGTAACAATACCTTTTACTTTATAATTTAATCATACTTACTGGCGACTTTTGTATAAATTGACATTAAATAGCTGCCGGTTTCTTTTTGCCGTTTTTTGGTAAATTCAACCCCTTTTTTTACGCGCTTTAAAAAAATTGAATATTATCTTAAATTGTCATATTTACTAAAAGGTTTAAAAGTTAATATGTTTTGTTTTTCTATCTTTAACACTTTTTTGTAAAAAAGCATTTAAAGTTTGCATTTGACATGGTAAAGTGTGTTTTGCCATGGCATTTCGGCACTTTGCCATGGCAAATACTTTACCATGGCAATTTAGAATTGCCATGGTAAGATTTTCCCTACATTTGCCATGGCAATTATTTTTTGAAAACATCACAAAACATTCTAAAACTTATCCTATGATATGTTCTTGGTGCTATTGTTATGTGTTTGACATTAAATAGCTGCCGGTTTCTTTTTGCCGCGCCGGTTTTTGGTAAATTCAACCCCTATTTTTATGCGCTTTAAAAAATGAAAACTATCTTAAATTGTCATATTTACTAAAAGGTTTAAAACTTAATATGTTTTGTTTTTCTATCTTTAACACTTTTTGTAAAAAAGCATTTAAAGTTTGCATTTGCCATGGTAAGATTTTTCCTACATTTGCCATGGCAATTATTTTTTTGAAAACATCACAAAACATTCTAAAACTTATACTATGACATGTTCTTGATGCTATTGTTATGTTTTTATTACATTTTCTATTTTTTTTTTCATTTTGCCATAGCAAATTATTGCCATGGAAATCTCATGGCAAATTCTGCCATGGCAAAATGGCCATGGAAATTCCATGGCAAAACTTTGCCATGTCAATTACGTAAAAGTTTTCCATAGCAAAATGTTTTCAATAAAAAAAGTTGTTTTTTTTCTTTGAAAAAGTTTTTCATTTATTTATACATGGGAGAAGCCATTTCAAGGAATAGATTTTTTTTTATTTCATAGTTTACCCAAGGAATGTCATTTCTTGCAACCACGGGTCGTATTAATGAAAATATATGACATTTTAAAATGACAATAATTATGAGATCAAGGATCAAATATAATTATTTATGCTAAATAATAATAATAAAGCTTGAGTGGTAGTTATATAACATAGAGAAATAAGAATCCCTAGAGAAAGCCCAACACGGCAAAATTGAAAATGTTGCAGGCTCGGTTTGATTGAGCCTGTTCATGGACGGTACTGGTAAGTGCAAGTTACCTTCCACGTCCCCTAGCACCGGCTTAAGCAGTATTCAATATTTTAACATGAACTGGTAAAATTTAGAATTTGAAACATCTGCATATGTTTTCATTCGGTGGTTATCATGGAATCTTCAATGTGACACGTTAGTACCATTCCATGAATAGCGGAATATTACAATAAACTTATAATAACATAAATAAGAGACTTTACTTGTAAACTATATCTCACTTTTAAACACCATCATTATGTATAAATATATGTGCAATTACATTTTTAGTTTCCGGTTGCTTCTAGTATAATGCAGTCTGCATGATACGGGACTGCTAAGGAAGACCTTACAATCCTTACAAGGAAATGATAGGAGATGCATTGGTACAAATGGGGGCACCTTTATAACCTTGATATTTGTAAAAGATTCCGTTAAACACAACCAGATCACCTCGAGCAAACAGGACGTTTCGCCCCTAACCCACTCGGCCCTTAACAACGGCTAGTCCCAAAAATGCGTAAAATCTTGGTATAATGAGTAATGGGTATATTTATTTGCTATCCAAAGAAAAATAAAGTCATTTTTTTTAATAAATGTTGTAGTAGTATAACAAAATGGTCTGTGGAATGTTTTAATTTTCAATTTTATTCTGATGGTACTATATTTACCTAGATTGGCAGGAGTGTAAGAATTAAGTCGCCCATCATCAAATTATACGGAATCAACCCTGCGCGAAATTATTATTTGTTTAGGATACTATCACTTTAAGATAGAAATATTTTAGTTGAAGCGAAAATGGAAAAGTTATCGCCCCTTAAAGAGTACTAAACATTTGCATTAAATCAAAACACATATTTTCCATCGATGATTTCTGTAAACTTTTTCTGTAAAATATGATAAACAAGTCCAACGAGGAAAGAAAGGTTAATTATTATTTATTTTTTGCGGTGGTTCCCTCGCCATGTAATTTCGTGGATATGCATATTGAAAATGTTTCAAGAATTAATATAGGGCCGGGAAATATTATTTGATTATTCGAAACACTAACGAATACGAACATTCGAAAAACATAAAGATTTGTTGTACTTTTTGTACTTTCAAATTGCAATCAAGCTCGTAAATTAAACCCTTGACCTTTGTAATTTACCTGTTAAAAGTATATAATGTAAATTTTCCGATTTTAATTATCTTATTTTATTGTTTTCTGTGCTATAATATCTAGGGGCGTGAGGGATATTGCACTTATTCATTATCCCTCATATATCGACTCAGTCAAACCGAGTCTGAAATTTTCATGTATTTTGTTGTGATTAATGCTTCCGACGGATCACTTTGTTAGCAGATTTTTTTTCGATCAATCAATAATTGTTTTCAATTGTATAAAGAAAAATGAACTTGCACGTTTTAATCGGCGCGTTATGAAAGCACATAAAGTGTCATCCCTAAAGGCCAAACACGTCAAACTTGAAAATGTTGCAGGCACGGTTTGATTGACCCTGTTTATGGACGGTACGGCTAAGTGCAAACTATCGTTTACGCCCCCTAGCACCGCCTTAAGCATAATTCAACATATTAACATGAAATGGTGAAAATTTGAATTTAGAAACATCCGCAGATGTGTTTAAACGGCGGGTTTTATGAAACCTTCAATGTGACACAGAAGTACCATTCCATGAAAAGCGGCGTATTGTTCCCAAGTAATAAAAAGGTTATGAGCCTGCGTATCACAGATAAGACGTCAAGGTCATAAGCAAAAAGCAGGCGACATATCTTAAGGGTTATTAAATATTTTTCGAGAAGAAATAATTGAACCATCAATCTAGAAAAAGCCAAATAGTTTAAACTAAAAATACCACAGACACAACAAAATTGGCGTGCTGAACGATCTTTAATGGTCGAAAATATAACATCTCTGATTGAAAGTACGGGACAACTTTTAACAGCCTCCACACGACACAAAACAACGCTGATGAGGCGATAAAATAGATAAATTAATAATCCCTAGAGAAAATTATAATCTCTAAAGAAATCCCAACAAGTTGAAAATGTTGCAGGTTCGGTTTGATTGAACCTGTTCAAGGACAGTACTGTCAAGTGCAAAACTACTGTCCAGGCCCGCTAGCACCCTCTTAAGCAGAATTCAACATTTTAACATTAAATGGTAAAAATTGAATTTAGAAACATCCACAGATGTGTTCAAACGGTCATTATCATTGAACCTTCAATGTGACAGAAGTGTCATTCCATGAAAGGCGAAGTATGGTCCCCAAGTAATAAAAGCGTGTGCCTTAAACGAGAAACAATGGGCGGAACTAAACAAACTGGAATTTTGAAAGGGGATCACAGGTTAAAAACCCTGCATATCACAGATAACACGTCAAAAGACAAAGTTAAAAAGCAGGCAAAATATCGTAAGAGTGATTCAACATTATTCAAGTAGGAATATTCGAACCATCCAACTAGAAAATAAAAATAAGTTTAGTTTCAGTTTATTCGATAATAATGTTACTGGGGCTAAATTGCAGACTCTGTTTGATTGAATATGTACACGAGGGATAATGTTAAAAATGATTTATAATTATTAATAATCATACTTACATATTCAAGCGACACTTGACTGACAGTAATAATTAGTGTCGTATTGTCGCTATGGCAATATCGCATTGTCGACTATCGCCTTCCGGTACTTTAATATAGTCGAAAGATTTAAGATGAAAATTATGTGATGTTCACATTTAAAGATGTAAAAAATGTAAAAAAAATAATTGTTTATTATTTATATAAGAAGCAAATTATATTTATATACAAAAATATGTACAAAAATAAAATTTTGTAGTGGAAAAATTATAAGGGTGACTATGTTATAAACAGTCTGTGAAATACAAAAAAAAAACTTATATTTAACTGGTCATTGGTTCATAAGTTTTCTCGACAAATAAATAGGTAGTTCATTAATAAATAAACTGGTCAGCACTGCCAACTATATACTACTAAAATATGCACCTCAATTAGACACTGCCCCTGTAATTCGCCTATGTAAACCTGACACGTTTTAAAAAATTAACACCCTGAATTGGTATTACCATATTTGGCAGTAACTACACGCGACGTCATAGCATTTAAATGAATCTGAGTAAATAACACGAGTATGTGTGGATCTAGAAAAATCGGTGGCGTCTTTGATGTTTACGAAATAGCATTCGCACATATACAGATTAAAAATCATTTAAACTGGATCATTTAATGTACAGTTCATCTGTTTTAGCGATTGTATTTTTTTATAGTTTTGTGTACTTACGACATTAATAGCAAAGAATATTTTTAATTAATAAAAGCAACTGACATTTTTATAAGCACTAATTATTGAATTGGCTGGGTTCCCATATTTACTCGATTATGTCAAGTATTCTTACAACGATCAAGTGCGTATATGGGCCCGACATTTGTGACAGTAAATTTGGGACATAGAATCAAGTTTCTTAAATATGCCTTAATGTTGCAAATTAATTTAATCGGTCACTAACCTGATTATTTGTACTGTATGTATATACATTCATTTCACGAAAATAGACCTGAAAAGAGCAGACGCATGTTTGTAATATATAGAACAGAGACAGAGTAAAGAAGTATTTGTTGGGATACAATTTCGTCGGATCTTAAATTCGTGGATTGACCTACCCACGAAAACCACGAAAATTCGTGCCCTACGAATAATAATAATTTTACAGTAGAATTTTTTATATTACATTGTTAAAAAAATACAAAATTTATGTGTAGAAAAAAATTATATATATATATCAAATATAAGTTTTCAGCAATTTTCACTACAATTTTAAATGATCAGCATATTCTACAATAACCACTTCTCCTGATGGACAAAGTGAGACAATGTGTTTCAATCTTGAAGAGTACATCTATCTTGCTATATATCCATTAAATTTATTCCTGGAAAGACGTATTTTTGTGGTGGCTGTTGTTGTTTGGTTCTTTTTTTTTCTTTTTTTGTTGTTGTTGTTTTTTTGTTGTTTGTTTTTTTTGTTGTTTTTTTGTTTGTTTGTTTTTGTTTTTTTTGGGGGGTGGGTGGGGGAACATGCAAAGTTCGAATTACCGACTACCTGCTGGTAGGTTGTTAGGGATAACGAATAACCAATGCTAGTAGGTACCAATTTTACGCTCCTTGTACTATACACCTTTATTTTTTATCAATATATATTGGGGCAATTTTGGTACTTGGTAAACCCGCAGCGTTATATTTCTTAAAGACAGTAAATAAATATGATGAGATAAACAAGCATTGCTGGTTAGCTAAGATATACTAGATTCTGTGTGTATATATATCCAAAGTGATTTTAGCTCAACACTGCTGATGTAGAGAGTAAAATGATATTTGCCGTAAAATACTTATTCATTTTGCAATGTTAGTAAATATTACATCTTGGAAATGCTTTGAGGTTTATGCTATATATTCTACTTATAGTATATAGTCAGTAGATTTAACGTACAGTGCATTATGCTGACCAGTCAACGTACATGTGTATGCCAGAATCTGCTGACCAGTTAACCATGTTGTAGAATCTGTTGACCAGTAACAGTGAAAACAGTAGAAAGAGAAAGTTTAGATTATGACGTGAATTTCTTATTTATATTATAATGTTAGTAAATATAAAGATTCTATATCTCGCAGACAAATAAAACCACTACTGAGCAACTATAACAGATATAAAAAAATGCTTAAGTGGTTTTTACCGTATTTTGTTCTTATTATATATATATATATATATATATATATATATAATATATATATATATATATATATATAATAGCATATATATATATATATATATATATATATATATATATAATATATATATATATATATATATATAGCAGGTTTAACGTACTGTTCGTCATGCGAAAAACTGATGACCAGTTAAACGTATAGTAGAATCTGCTGATGAGTTAAAACTACTGTAAATTGCTGACCTCTTATTTTAGATTATTATATAGAGAAAATTATGTCTGGATGTCAATTTCTAGTACCATCGCACTATCGTGTTGTCGCCAATGTATTATCGCATTGTCTGCATATCATTATCGGCATCACACTATCGCATTATCGCACTGTCGGCATCGCATTATCGCCATCGTATTGTCGCATTGTCATCATCGCACTGTTGTATCGTCGTCATTGTTCTATCGCTCTGTCTTATTGTTGCCCTCTGGATTATAAAGTATAACTACGATGGCCCTAACGGTATTCCATAGTAATATGCATACGTCGTAGTCTGTACGTTGTTACTACTTCATCAACGTTTTCTTCGGAAACACACAAGCATCTGTCGCTGTACGTAGTACAAAGTCTTATTTTGTAAACAAAATCATGTTCCCATACGATGAGGGATGTTTTGTTGAAAAGTTCCGGTGTAGCGTGAGATTCGTCAGACCCGTGAAAAATGTAAGATCTTACGAATCTCACGGGAGGGTCGTGAAAAATGTCAGACGTGAGAAACGTAAGACTATTTTAGTGGAGAACATTTCCTGTTGCAATTAAATTAAATACTGTCAATATTTCATTGCATCAATAAAATAATGGTTAAAGCGAAGGAGTTTGACTGTTTTTACGAGTAAATAATAACACATTTTGATCAATGTTCGGCATTAAAATAGCCGCTCGGATGTTCATGATTTTCTAAAAATTAATTTGGATTTTTATATTTTGCATACTATGAAGTAAATATGAAGTAACTAATGGACCACTCCTTATGTTTTTAAAATAAAAAACATACAGTAGTAAATGTTGCTGTCGATCTATGAGTGAATTACACAAATGCCGAGTAGTAAAAATTTTTGAAATCATCTTGTTCGGCCCTAAATGAACTCGACCGAGTCGATCATCTCGGCCACGATCTGCATCCGTTCAAATAATTCTTTATGATCTGTTAAGAAATAATCAACAGAAGTTTTGTGATAAATAATAACACCAGCGCGTATTAATTAATTTTACATAGGGTAATACTTGAACAGGCTGGTGCTTTAAACCTATAGATACCACAGACCCAGCACAGTGTTGGGATAGTGTAAAAAGGTAATTCTAAAAAAAAAATATACTGTATATATAATATATAGACTATATTATATATACAGTATATATATATATTTTACAATTACTTTTTTACACTATCCCAACACTGGGCTGTGTCCCTGTAATAGATACCTTTTACCACAGACACTTTGGGTGCCTCTAAAATCCAAATAAGATATATCTTTGTCAATCCCTGCACATGTACTGATCATATATGTAAAAAATAATAATATAAGCTGTTTTAAAAAAAAGTCATATTTCAAGGTCTAAAATAATACACACACACGAGCTCCACATCCCAAGTGTCTATGCCTTTTAACTGCACTGTGCTGTCCTATAAACTTACATGCTAGAAGATTTTATATTTTATATTTCCAAATAATGTATAACCCCAAAAAAACATGTTTCAATCATAAACATGATCTTTAGACTTGTAATCAAGTTTTACTTTTCAAGTCATTACAGTCAGGTAATAAACATAAATTATAACTGAAGAAATAGTGGATAGCCAAGTTTTTTCTATAAATACAATATTTATTTTCATTGCGTGGTATAAACATAAATATTTCATGAGTGGTGGTTGCCACAAGTGAAACATGATAATTTTCATATACAAACTATTAATAGAAAATACTTAAATTTACTTGTTTATTATATGCATTTCTCTTTTTTGACATCACAATATGAAAGACTAACTCGGCTGAATATAGCAGAAATTAGTCTGGCAAGACACCGGTGAAAATATGTTTCACTGCAGTGAAAAATATTATTTTTTTGCAGTGAAAATAAGCATTTAATTTCATCAATATTTCTCATCATTTTATTTATAAGTATGTAATAAAGAAACATAACCTGGAAATACCATACCTCCAGCTTGGAAAGAGGTGCACATCTTCTCTTCGAAATGTTATTTTATATTCGTTTCTGCCAGGTACTTACGAGTACATACCAGTCGAATACCAAATATTAAATAAATACCAAGATTCTTCATATATATCGGAACACAATCAGCAAAAAGGGTTGTACAAAAATTAATTTTATCAATAATTAATATATTAATTTTAGGGTTAGGGTTAGGGTTAGTGATTTATGAGGAGATGTCATTTAAAGTAAAAGTTTACGGACGGACGACGGACGGACGACGGACGGACGCAGACGGACGGACGCCGGACGAAAAGCGATCATTGATTAAATGTACGGGGAGACTTTCTACAGTCGCCACACGGCACAAATAACACGGATGGCGACTGATTGTTTGAACGATGGGTAATAGAGCCCTCCATCACCAGTCATGATCGGGGGCTGACATGATTCTCAACCGGGACCGTCCCATACGCCCGACACCCCGCGGGAGCTTAAGTATACTATGAAAAAAAAACAACAACAAAAAACAGAAAGGACTTACGCGAAAAATGCCGTAATTGATCGTACCTATCAAATTAAGATAAATGAACAGTATGAGGGAGAAAGACTACACGATATAAGAAAAGGACTTTACCGAATGTTTGAAGACGTGCTTGAAGAAGCCCGGGAAGATCTGGCGGGGAACGATTTGGGCCGTGTCGTTATTCAACATGAAGGTTTGCATGACCCCATTGTTGTTCCTCTCCAGCCGAGGGACCAGTTAAACGCCGACAAAGTGATTGACACAATACAGAAAGTGCTTAATAGTAATAAAGATTGGGCTAGACGAAGAATTACTAAACTTAAAAAAAGACAGAATTCGTTACAGTTGAAAACCTATATAGTAACCATTGAAAATAAAGACCAACTGTGTATGGCGAGGGGGATCGGAGTAAGCTGGGCAAAATTAAATATATGTACGTCAGAAGAATGGAAACAAATTGCCAACAATAGACTAAAAAAGAGTAATTTACAACTTACACTTGAAAATCAACAAGTGACCAAAAGTTACTATAAAACACTATGTACCATATGAACAGCTAGCGGTAGCAATTAGTCATCTCGCCGGAGTACCTTTAGATCGTCCCGCCAGTTTGAATGACGTAGAGGCGTTCGAAATAGTGTTGGGAGTGCGCGTGATGGTGGTTAGTGCCAAACTAGACAACAAGTTTATTACGAGCCCCAGTAAGGACGAGCGTCCATGCGTATACATTTACTTGGTAGATGATGACCATTTTCACTCGATTACGAGTATTACCGACTTTTTCAGCGCAATGTATTTCTGCGACCAATGCCTCATACACTACGACCACAGAGAAAGGCACCAGTGTGGGACCTCCTGCATCGTGTGTAAGACGGACAACTGTCCAGAAACAGACAACAGAGTCAATTGCACGGACAGTAATATGACTTGCAGGTCACCGACATGTTTTCAGCGACATAAAACAGTACCGGTACATAAAAAAGGAAAATGTAAAGGAAAGCCCAGGGGACCATCCCAGTGTCAAAAGTATTGGAAGTGCCCTCAGTGTTACAAAGTATTAAGGACCGATAAAATAAAGCAAGAAGAACATCAGTGCGGGGAATTTTTCCTCCTCTTGTCAGACTTTTGTAATGGAAGGATATGTATGTTACTTAAGAGCCACGCCGGCAAAGGAACATTACGATTCTAAATTTATATTTTTTGATTTTGAGTGTTGTCAAAACGAAGTTTCAGAGTGTAAAAACGGATATGTACCTAGTAGAAAACGAAATTGTAAAGACTGTCATTCACAACAGGCATGTAAATCTTGCTCTTAATGTCAACACTGTAAATCGTCTTGGTGCGGAAAAGCCACTCATCGTCCCAATTTCGTAGTAGCCCATACTGTGTGTCCAAAATGTATCGATAAGCCCTTGACTCCCGAATCTATGTGTAAACAATGCGGTACACGGTGCGACGAATTTGACAACTCTGAACTCCACGACCATGAAGACCTAGGACCGTGACCTGGAAAATGTGGATTTAGGGAAGTCACGTTCGAAGGGGTCAACACCGCTGAAAAATTTGGTTAATGGTTGTTTTCCCCTTATCACGAATATTTTAAAGTGTTTGCTTATAATATGAACGGTTACGACGGTTATTTTCTTTTAGAATATTTAATAGACAAATCCAAAAGACTGACAAGATTATTTACAGTGGCTCCAAAATTATGAATATGACAGTAGAGTCAGATATTCATATCAAAGTGATTGACAGTCTCAACTTTTTACCGATGAAATTATCCGCCCTCCCTAAAGCTTTTGGATTTACTGAATTAAAGAAAGGTTGGATTCGTCATTACTTCAATACTAGCGAGAATCAAAAGTATGTAGGACTGTACCCGGACGCTCGATATTACGGTCATGACTGTATGAATGAAAAAGAGAAAGCCGCATTGTTAGTGTGGTTAAGTGAGAGAAAGAACGACGTGTTCGATTTTAAAAAGGACTTGTTATCTTATTGTAGGAGTGACGTACAAATTTTAAGACAAGCGTGTTTGAAATTTAGAGACTTGTTAATGAGCGCTACGGGTGAAAGAATAGAGGTGGTGAATAAAAAAGGAAAGAAAGAAAAAAAGTGGGTGGGGGCCGTGGATCCATTCGATTCCGAGACCATAGCTTCAGTCTGTATGAAGATTTTTAGAACCAAATTTTTAGAAGAAGAATCGAAAGTCAAATTAAAAGGTAGTGATGATTGGATACCTTCAAAATTAATAGACGGGAAGCTTTATGTATTGCGCGGAAACGAATGGATCCTAGAAACCAAACTCACGGGGATGAAAGTCAGCGAGACAGAGTTTGTAAGGACACCAATAGCGAAAATTCCTCTCAGTGGTTATAATGATCGATAAACTGAAGCGTCCATACATGGTTAGAATATATGGCGTGTACAAAAAACATCGAAATTCAACACGTTTTAAATAAGGGAGAGAAACCTTTACCCGGAACTACAAATAAGACGGCTACTGCGAGGAAACAAACACGGCATATGAGTTCCAAGGACGTGTTTTTCATGGCTGTGTAGTTTGTTTCCCAGATAACAGAGAAGAAACGCGCAATCCACTCACCAAACAATCATTATATGAATTTTACGCGTTAACGATGAAAAAAGAGCTTACATCGTACAGTTATGAATGAAATACGTTTGCATTTGGGAACACGAATTCAAAAAACTAAAAATTCAAAATCCTGAACTGAAACAATTTGTAGAAAGCCTAGATCTTATTGATAGGTTAGACCCGAGGGAAAGTTTCTTCGGGGGTCGCACAACTGGGAATTTGCATGTAATTTTCGATAGGGTCTGTTACAAAAAGTGTCACTGCTGTTTTAAAAAGTGTCACGGCTTTTTAAAAAAGTGTCACTGCTGTGTTAAAAAGTATCACTGCTATTTCAAAAGTGTCACTGCTCTTTCAAAAAGTGTCATTGAAATTTTAAAAAGTGTAACTACTTTTCAATTTTTGTTATGTGTGTTTTGAAAATGTTCAATAAAAGAATGTAAGAATATACAGTATTGCTTATTTCATTCTATATATCGTTAAATATGAACGATGACAACTCCCGAGAACCCGAAAGGGACACGTTTATTCACTTTTCAAAAGCGGATGAAGAAATAGACTGTAACGCTGACAAATCGTCGCTTTAGTTCCAGAGTGACGCAAGTCATTTTTTGTGAAAAATGTCGAGTTTGGTATCATTTTTTTTCAGCTCGACGAGTTCTACAAGATGAAACTACTTGTGACACTGTGGAACGCCAAATCATGCATTTTATGTTGGTATCTTAATGACGTATGTCGGCTCTGTGACCATTTATTTCGTTCCAAACTGACGCATCTTTTAAGCCAATCAAACACGTTCATTTACTGCATGTCTTCAAGCGCGGCCATTGCCAATGAAAGCTGTGTTGAAACTTTTTGGACTTTTTCGATAAGATTCCATTGATCCTGATATGTTTTTGGTTAATCTAAATATGTTTTATAGAAACATAACCAGAGTATCTGTTGATTGTGCTCCAAAGCAATTGTTCAGTAATTGACAGAATTGGAATTAGTGGCTCCAAGGAAACTGAAATACTTTCGGATTTTCAAGGTTTCGGATAAAATGTAAGTTAACATTGGAAACTGTTTGTCACATTTTCTATTACTGATATTTTGTAATTATCTATAAATGTTTTTATTTAATATAAATATGAAGAAAGATCTGTTGATATTACAGACTACAATCAAAATATAAAAAATTTAGAAAACCGACGGAGTGTGATTTGGTCTGTTCGCTAGTGATTATTTATAGTTACAATACCACTCATAGCCTGTTAACTAGTATAAGCAGAACTGTATTATTAAAATATTGTTCTCAGACGATATAACAACACTGTGTCCAGATATCGGAAGATTTTTACAGCCCACCACACTAGCACCTAGAAGACCTTTGTTGTTGATTGTACATAAAAAAACTACATTATTATAACCATATATCATAAGAAAAACACATTTCATCTTCTAATGCATTTTTTTCATTATATTCAGATTCATGGAAAACCAAGTTGACAAGAATTCGATGGTGACTTTTTATTGATCTACCTGATTTTAGTCTTAGTAAAAATCTTTAGTCATTTGGACATACAGGAACTGCTTAAAAACTGTGTCTGTAACACATACAAGATTCAATGAAATTGTGAAGAAAACATCTTGTCTGTGGAAGCATTTTTCATTTGACCATCCACTAGAACTGACACTTACTAATTTCAGAAACATTTTGGATCATTCTTCTGCCTTTCTTGAGTTCCTCATCCCAGCGGTACACTGCATTTGGGGTCTTCAGAAATCGACTTTGAGCTAGTTTTACCAAATTATCCAATGCTAAAAACCTGTATTGGCTCGACTTAACAGGATGCAGACTTTCAACACTGTGTTTCCTGCCAATGCTTTGCAACTTAGAAATACTTAATGTTTCGGAATGTACAAATTGGTTAACGAGGATTTCGAAAATAATTTCAAAGTTAGCACATTTGGATCACTTTATATGTATCATTTACAAACATAAGGCTGATACTATAGCATCTGTGTGTGAAAGTTTAACATTGTCTGTTCTAGATATCTCAGGCATAAAGTTGAATATAGAACAATGTGTAAGAATTTTACAACCAGATTTGGCATATTTGCATTTAAGTGTTGAAAGTCAAGAAGATGAAATATGGCTCAAAGGATTTGTGTCAAGACATTATGAATCGTTATCTGTAAATATATACAGATTTTGAAATGAATAAATTCAGTGTAAACCAAGTACTTAACCTGCTAGAGGATAGTGATTCAGATAATGAAAATACTTGAAGACTCTGAAGATAACTTAAAACTTTTAAAAAGTATTCCATTACAAACAAATACTAGTGATAGTGATGAATCAGCTAATAATTTATGCGTAAGGTCTATGTCCTTTCGTGACATTTATGAAACAACAAGTAAAAAAAACATTTAGAAGTGACTCAAAATCAAGATGTTATGCCTTGTACATTTAATAACACTAACGATACAACCGTGAATAGAATAAGTAATGATGATCAAGTTCAATACACGGGATATTTTCATATTAGTGGTAATAATGAAACAGCTATTAATAGAACAACGGACATGAATAATATTCAATGCCCTGAACTGATGAATGTAACTACAGATGTGATTCAAGTTCACTGTGAAGGGCCTTTATCATTTAATTGCAATGATGAAGCAACATCGAACACATCAACAGACATGAATCAAGTTCAATATCCTATGACAATTAATGATGAATTTGAGATGAAAAGAGCAACTTATATCAATCCACAAGAATTTCTGTTTCTCTGAATGTATATGACTTTGAATAGTTTGCCTGCGTCATTTTTAGACGAACTGAACAATGACAATGTATGTATGGTATCTGAAAATAGTATCGATGTCTTTGCGAATTTTAATCAAACAAGCTGTCAAGAAGTTGATAAATTCGTATACTCAAGAGACACAAACGAAGAATATGACATCTTAGATCTTGACAAACATTTAGACAATAATAACAATATATCATTACCAAACAGATATGAAGCTGCTAAGGAAGATTGTATCTATGAAGAGACGAATTCAAATTTGTCAAATGAGATAGAAAATGAAAATGATAACTCTCAGAAAAGTGATCAAAGTCAGGTTTTTAATGGACCTATCAATGAAAAATATCAAAACAATCATCTTGTTCAGAATGGTACTGTTACACGTGGACCGAAAACGAGTCAGAAATAACGAAAATGTGGTCAAAAACAATTAATAAAAGGAGGAGACAAGCAGGTAAAGAATATATAAACCGGCAAGGAGTAAAGGTACCACAGAAAAAGAGTGAGTGTCAAAACAAATTGTAAAGGAACCAGCAATTGTCGAAGAAAGTGTACTCAGCAGTTTAGTGATGAACAAATTCAAGCTATTCATGACGGATATTGGTCATTAGACGATGATGGGGGAAAGAATGGTTTCATTGCCCGTACAATAACAAGACGCACTAATGAAAACAAGAAAAAAGATAGTAATCGTAGATATACTTATGAGTTCTTTTTCTTTAGAAATGATGATAAGATACAAGTGTGTAAAGACTTTTATCTAGGTGTCCTTCATATATCAGATAATCGTTACAGACAATACTTCAAAAAAGTTGATAACAAAAGAGGAAACGAGTTTAGAGATATGCGGGGAAAACGAACTAAGAGACGAAAAAAAAAAAAAAAAAGTGAAGATGAAATCAACGTCATTCGGAAGCATATTGAATCCTTTCAGCGAATACCGTCTCATTACTGCCGTTCAAACTCTTCAAAAGAATATTTAGAACCAGTTTAAATGTAAACATAATGTACAAGTTATACTTAGAACATTGTGCAAATATTCTAAGAAAGCCTTTTAAAAAGGGTATGTACAGAGGGGTATGTACAGAGAAAATATTCAACAAAGAATATAATATCGGCTCCATATACCTAAAAAAGACCGTTGTGACTTATGTTAAGCAATAAAAGATAAGAAGCTGATAATAATTCATTAAACTCGATCGAAAAGGAATTTCAAGAAAAATATAAGAAACACATCTTTGTGATAAAAAATCAACAAAAAATGGAAAGAGACAAAGATAGAATGAACAAAACAGACATGATTGTTTCTTTTGATTTAGAAAATGTAAAACTTTTACCGAAAGCGAATGTGAGCAATTTCTTTTATAAAAGAAAAATTAGCCACGTATAATCTCACCGCACACGTATCAAAGGATGGAACAGCATACAACTGTATCTGGAATGAAATTATCGGCGGAAGAAGAGCCAATGAGATTGCTAGTGCGATTGTTTACTATTCTGAAAGACGTTAAAAGAGTCCATCCAACAATAAAGTATTTTACATTATGGTCTGACAACTGCATTCCACAAAATAAAAACTCAATTAATGACAAATAGCTCTGAAACGATTTATGAACGATTATGACATAGATTTATAGTTCAGAAATTTGGTTGTCCTGGACATCTCTTGTGTCCAAGAAGTGGACAACATACATAGCAATATTGAACGTATAACCAGATACACGGAAATCTATAGTCCACTATCTTTAATTCGGGTCCTTAAAATCCTTGAACATGAAACGCAAGAATGCAGTTCGACTTATTCAAATGCAGAAGCATCACTTCATGGATTACCAAAGAACATACTACCATTAAAATTCAATGATAATACCTTATACTAAGTAAAGTGTCTCAAGTACGAAAAAGCAAGACATTCTCAGTAGGGTACAAACTTTCCTATGAAAGAAAGATGTATTTAAACAGTTATAATTGCAACGCGAAAAACAAGACAAATTTACCGATTCTAGAACTGCCCAATCCAAAAAATGCTAAAGTGTCACAGGTATTATGTCAGATCAAAGAAGAAAGACATTTAAATGCTGAAATATATGCCTGAAGTGGACCAACAGTTTTACAAAGCCAGTAAACTAGTAACTGTTAAACAATAATTTGAAGTCAATTAGCGTGAACTTATTCAATTTAGTTAAAGGATGTTGTTCAAATATGTAGTTACACTGATTTTATGGGATCATAAGTCTTTGAGTTAAAAGTTGCTTTACCCTAAAATAAATCTGTATAATGTGAATAGATAATTACGTTCATAATAATTCTTTCCATTTTGTGCCATATTGAAGACATTTTATCACATGAATTCGAACAGATGTTAAGGACATGATATCATGATAAATTTACATTTCATTAAGCGGTTCGAATTTCTTGTGTTTAAATAATAGGTCTTTACTTTATGTTAGTCATTGATGTTCTTATGAAAATGATTTTTATGATAAATATTTGAACTATTGATTTACATAGTTTGCAGCAGTACTTTTCGGTGAATATGCTTGAAACTTTTGATATTGACAGCTTACAGTACATGTATATGTCAATGATAATATGTTATTTCTTATGTTTAAAAATCTTTCTTTGTGTTGTTCATTGTTAATTTTTTTTTCAAAGATTTTGTTTTAACAAATTATTATCAAATCTATTGATATATCTTACAAATGTATTGTCATGTAAATAGAAACAGTTACTTTGTTTTCACTAATAAAAGTGTTAATATCTTCATATTTTGAATATGCTTTCATATTTTTAAATAAAGTTACGTCAGAAAAGTAAGCAAATTGTATTTACTTAAATTCCATTCCAAATTGACGCAAACTATTATTTCGAACCAAATTGACGTATGTCAATGCGTCACTTTAGAAAATATTTGAAACAGCTACAGCGTATTTTTCAATGACATTACTATATTTCGTTTATTAAATATTAAAAAAACAATTCAAGGCATGACACTTAAATTTTGCATACATATATATATCTGCACACATTTTGTTTATGTCTAAATTCTCATATTTATTCATCAAATAGTAAAAAAGATACAAGACTTTTAAACTTTAAACCTCATTTTCTCGAAATGAAAGAAATACGACATACGTCACTCTGGAACTAAAGCGACGAAATGGCAATTATTAGGTAAACGAGCTGAGATTGTCTACTTTTGTCAAATGATTATTGTCTACATTATTATCATCGTCTCAATCATAAATATTTCCCTTCAAAACGGGTCATCAGAACTTCGGATCAGTTTACTGAGCAGCTGTATTGGATACGCCTTACCTAGTCCTAAGCTAAAAAAAATAATAATGAAGTCACCCCTACCTTTTGAACCGTGTTAAAGTATATGCATAAGTGGACAGACCGGAAGCGGAAAAACGAAATGGGTGTACAAGTTTTTGAAAAATGTGAAGGATATGTACCGTAAAGACCCACCGTCACATATCTTATATTGTTATGGTATTCATCAGGACTTATTTGATTAAATGGAACGGGCCATTCCAAATGTTTACAGTAAACAAGGTCTACCTACGGCCGAAGAAATGGTTAAATTTTCCAAAATTAAAAGACATAAACTAATTATCATTGATAATATCATGCATGAAGTTATGAAAAAACAAAGATATGGAACTACTTTTAACAAAAGGCTGCCACCACAAGTATCACGCAAAACTTGTATCCGAGAGGACCATTGCCTTAAATACTTGGTATATGGTATTGATGAAATGTATAAAAGATAGGTGGCGATATCTGGACGTCAGCTTGACCCCGGTAAAACGAAAGGATTTGTTAAAGCCTACGAAGACGCCTTAAGTACAAAACACGGTAGACATGAGCTCCCATGCTGAGGATAAATTCCGCCTTAGAACGCATATTTTTCCCGGCGAGGACCCCTTAATATATAAAGTAACGTAAGAAGCGGTGTAAAACGTGTAAGAGTAACCATGGTCGAACCCATTCAACAACAACGTCACTTTTTACATCTCCTTAAAAGTACCACAACGGCACAAAGGAAGGCATTGTTAAGTACAATTACGAAACAGCAATTGAAATCTTTTTCTAAAATTGCCTATAATATTCTGCGCTTTAAAATACGCCTCACACATTCGGAAAAAGATCAACTTAAACGTCAAACTCGGAAACAGATCAATCGGTTTTGAACAAAAAAAGACGTCAATTGGGATAAGCCTCGAGAGGTCTACACCCTGGTGAAAATCGCTTTCGTGTAATTGGAATCGGTATTGGCATAATGGAAAAGTTTATTCTGGTGCCTTACAAAAAATTTCAACGCATGTTGCAATCGAAGACCAAAGGGTTTCGAGAAGGAAATAAAGATGAGCCTACCAAAGTGTCATTACCACCTCCCGGAGAACGGAAAAAATCAACTAAAAAGGCGAAAACATCTCAAAAGACTAAAATAGACTGGATATCATTTGAAAAACAAAACAAAAAAAACAATGTTTTTTTCCATATGTTTTATTGCTATATAAAAAATAAAGAAATACAAAAAAAATACATTTCTAAGTTTGTTTTATTTACAATATGTTTAACATACATATCATTCCATTGTCTATCATTCGCAGTAAAAGATTTGACAATGTCTTTCATAGATCTTCCTGTACAATTGGCCATGGTATAATATACGAATTTTCCATTTTGTTTACGGATTTGATCAGCAGCGCTCACTCGGACCGGGTATCCTTCAAGTAAACGTTCCAGTTCTAAATTATTCATTTCACGTAAACGGCCTTGGCTTTGTCAATATTAAGTACGTCTGGAAAAGTGGCGTACATAATCAGTGTGCCACTCTCTGGTAAAGCCTCTGAAAATTTAAGTTCCAGCCGACAATGACCTTTCCTTCTCGTGTTGAATGAATAGTGGGGGTCAATATTTAGGGCATATACGCAAAACCCTTTCTTATAATCTTCTTTTGAAATGTTAAAATCGCTTCTGTAGAGAGCTAATGTTCTGTAACACTCTACATACTGATCCGCGGCATAATTAGGTTGCATCGGTTGGGAAGGTAAAGACTGTCCATCTACATAAAGTCCTACAAAACTACAGTTGTAATGTTTAAAATTGAACGGATTTTGGGTATAATCGCCATTAAACGCGGCGCTGGGGACTAGCCCAACAATCAGTTTACTGGGCACTAATCCCTGGAATATATCGTCCGCGCTGTAACTGAATTGTCCCGAAGCAATGGCTGTTGTTTTGATCTCTGTGCGTAGGTAAGGGTATATGGCTAGCTTTTCTTGAATGAGCTTCTCCTGCGCTATTAACACGCTACTACTGAGTCGCTGAATACACAGTCTGAAATAAGCGTCCACAATTTTCACTCGATAATCGGGGTTGATGACGTCAGTGATGAGTCTAAATGGGTCTCGGTTAGGATGGAGTTTTATACCTACAGAGACTCCGTTAATAAGTAGTTTAGATTGTTGAAACAAATCAATGTGTAACGGCCCTTCCATTTTTACAATTTTGCTACCTTAAGTGAGGTTGCATCTGATATATAGTCTGTTATTAGTTCCCGTTTTACCATCATTCGTACCGACGTTTCCCGTATCTTTATAGTAGAGTTGTCTGGCCAGTAAGTTTGTTTGCGTATTTTCGTTGGACTGTAATATCGTGTCGATGTACGCTTTGTAGGGATAATTGATTCCTGTATGCGACAAAGGCGTTTGTTGGAGAGACACATCAACCTGACTAAAAACGGTGTGTAATGGTAGATTAATTGGACCAACTACTTCGTCCGGGTCTACTGCACTTCAATCGCCTTTGACAAATTGCAGTTTTATATTGGGCACGCTTCTTTTGAAATCCAAGTACGCCGATGTATGACCAGGTATATTAAATTCGAGAGCGGATCCAATTGTCACTTGATTTATTGGACGGTATGCAATCCATTCTCTTGATTGTAATGACGTGTCTGCAGGGGGTGTAACAAACATAGACAGCTCTTCCTGATGAAAATATTTCATGTATAGAACTGAAATTCTAGATTTGGTCTCTTTCGTTTAGATGGTCTGTAGGCTGGTGTTGGGACTTCTTACGCTTTTGAGGCCCCTTCTTAGGCTCTTTGCCCTCTTCAACCTTCTTACGATTAACCTCTGACTTGGCCATTTCTATCGCTTGTACTACGGCGGAAATCAGTTTTACTGAAGGTGACTGTTTCATTTCTACCATTTTTCTAAGATGTTTTCCGCTACCTACGATGTAACGGCCTTTATGATCGGGTTTAACGTATCAATCACCCAAGTCCTTAAAATATGATACCATTTCTCAGGGTCGGGTGTAAAGGGTATCCATTTCTGTTGTTGATGGTCGTAAACTTCTATAGAGCCCATCCTTTTTAAAATGTAACACACAATGAAGGTCGTTGGATTTGAACTGCACTATGTTTAAATTTTCGTCTCTCAAATACAAATGTAATGAGTTGAAATGATTCACAGTTACTGGTACGTATACCGGGTGGTTATATTCTACAGAATGAAGTTTCTTGTTTCTGGAACCTACTTCAATATTTCTAAGTACCGAAACTTGCGTGTTTCTAACGTACGTTTGTTGTACCAGGTCACCGCATAAATACAGTCTTTTACTTCTTGACGTAAAGTCACAGGTAAGAGTATTTTATGTGACAGCGCAAGTCCAATGTCCATCAAAGGTGTACGATTTAGGAAACTGAATATAAAGGTCTGCCGTGTTATTGTTCTTACGTATATCGGGAGAATCGCTACTGTTTAAATAAAGGTAAAAGTCGGACATGTTTTTTTTTCCTTAAATAGATATAACCACGTTCTTCTTACGCTTCTCTATTAACCGGATTTCGTCTATAATAGTGTCAAAAAGATACGGCAGTTTTAACAATGTGGGTACCAAAGAGTGATGACGTTTTAACGATTTTTGTCTACTAAGTGACACGTTTTCAGAAGCTAGGGACCGTAGCAAATGTCGTCTTCTTTCAAGTAATTGAACATCCCTTCTCGTGGGATTCATGGTTCCATTCACCAATCGTGCGGCCACTTGCGCTATTGCATTCATTTGACTCATGTTTTTTCTGACCGCCACAGCAGCATCATTTAATTGAAGAAGAAAGTTAAGTTTCAGGTACACTTGGGACTGGTTCATGATTAATTCTCTAATCGCTCACTCTTTCTTACGTGTGTAAAGTTCCAGTTCGATAAGAACGGGGTAAACAACGTCATCTACTTGTGACAGGTTTTTAATACCAGTTATTACTACTTTGCCGCTGTGAAAACAACAATAATGGACTCCTTACCTTTTAAAATTTAAAGAGGGAAACAGTTCTGGTTCAAACACAACATCTCTTTCTTTTGCCAACAACTGTAAATCTAACGCTGTACTTAAGGTGTGACTAGCTGATATTGTTAATAATTTGATCTCTTTTAGCCGCACTGTAATTCCGAGACGCTGTATACGTCTTTCGTATTGGCGTAGTCTCTGACGTCCCTCTGTCACGCTTGATGCCTTGCCGTTACAATTGATTACACTATTGGAAAAAACCTAAGCAATTTCCGCCAATGGTTTTGTGTTGCCAAATCAATCTGGGAAAAGTTTTTGGATCATAACGAGCGTTTTCTATACGGTAGCATAAATGCCCGAATTTAATGAAACAGATTAAATTAGCGCTGCACACGACCTTGGTAATAATCATGATGCAAAGTGTCAACTCTCAATATCATCAATGACAATTTCTTGGGCGGAATATCGGCTTTATATACCGAAATGATCACGTGACTTTAGAGTACTGTGTCAGGTCCTTTTCTGGGATCCAGCTATCAAATTTCTTTGGCCAATGCAGCCAACGTACTAGTATTTCCTTTTGTTTGTTTCGCGTCCTTTTTGTAAATACTTTTTCAACGTGGTATCCACACTAATTGCCTCCAATTCTTGATCGTAAAACGTACCATTGATTTCCTCTTCATCGGCCCAGTCTATGGAAGTATATACGCTTACATTGTCTCGTTTATAACGGCTTTTAATTTTGAATATTTCGCCAGTCCACTTCTAAGAGTACTCTCTGTCAAACAGGGTTTTCACGTGCGATACTGGTACTAACTTACCTACTTTAAATCTGTAGCGTTTGATCTTGTGTTTAGTTGACTTGCCTTTGGTCCTAAGCTAAGTAAGTACTGCTGAAGTCTGCTTTCTCCTTCTGACTCTTTAGAAATGTTTATTGGTTTATCACCAAGACTTCTATGTATAGTTGAGTTATATGAAAGTATAACATTTTGTAGCACGTCAACGTAAAGTTTGGTTCTGTTTTTAATCATATATCTAAACAGTCTATGCGTTAACGTCTTAATACATCTGTCGGCAAAATTTGCTTTTGTCTCCGTATTTAAAGCGTAAAAATGATAAATGTCCATGTGCTGAAGATACCTGTTAACCTCTTTGCTTCTAAACTCCATGCCTCTGTCTGTTCTCACGGTATTTGGTTTCCTAGGAAAGGATAAAATACGCTCTAATGCAGTAACAACATCGCCCCCTTTCTTTGTTTTGATAGGTTCACAATAGGCGAAGCGAGAAAAATATCTATTGCCATTAAAACGTATTTATAACCGTCATTGTGTTTGGCCAAGTCAACCATATCCATCAAGTCGACATCCCATTGGCTATCAATCCCTCGTACAATAACGCGTGATCGAGGGAATTTCCTTCTGGCCTCTCTAGTCAGAGAATGAGCCTGCTGACTTTGAAGCCATTTTCGAATTTTATGTCTGCCGATTTTATATTTTCCGTCTGACTTACGGGCATAATACAATTTTTCTACGCCAGAATAGCTGGCTGGGTTGGAAGTGTCAAAATACAAAGAAGACAAAAATTTGCTTCCAGTTAGACATGTTTATTGACAACAAATACAAAAACACATGCTTACAAAATTATTTACAAACATATCCAAAACATATTACAATACAGTGGAGTATATAGTATGTGTTCTGGTTTCCTCTATATAGCGTTCCAAAATGCCGAGTAAATGTTCAGTAGCTTCGCGATATTCTCTTTTCACTTGATAGTGTATCAGCCATATCCAAACCATACAAACAAGTGTTAACATATTTAATGCGTCTGGTGGGTCGTAATAGCCTTATTATCAACAAACAAATTTGCTCCAGTCGTAGATGAACTGAATCCTCCAAACCCGCAAGGTGTTGACCTAGTTGTTGATACAAACGCGACGAATCCGCCTATTGGGGTCGGTTTCTATTGAGAAGCGCCTACTATTTTAATATATTCGCAATTCTACAACCACTTGTAATGTTATGTCAAAGCGTTGTCTGATCTTACCCAATCTCTCAATTAAACGTGACATCTGAAACACTCGCACACGTCTGATTTCCCGCTATAATACAATCCGGTGCTTGCCAGTTGGTATTTATCCGGTAACATTTGTTTCGGATAGGAGTCAAACGTCTTCAGTCTACTTTCGTAATATTCCATACTTCCGTTGAGGGGTGCGCAGTCAGTAACGTTCATTTTGTGTATGTCGAAGCTTCGTAAAATATCATATACGCGCTGTTCGACTTTTAATTTGACGTAATTTTAGAATGACGTTACAAATCTATTTATAAAATTATTGTCCTTTTTATTTATAGTCGGGCAAATTACCGCAATAGTTGGGGTTGGGCAGCTGGTTCATATTTGAAGGTAACATGGCACCACTGCGTCTAATTCGGATAACACTCTCCCAATATCTGGTACCAGCTCTTTTAAACGGGAATACTCATTCGGTCTCAAACATATTCCTTTTTTGGTCGGAACAACGTCGTTTTCTGGTTTCTAGTACTGTCGTATGTCCACATAGACGCTATTATCGGCGACGTTACAGGAAACATTTCCTCCAACGTGGGCCCCATAACTTTGTTTGTTTTCTAAAGCCATGTAAGCATGTTTTAATTGATCTACAAGGATTTTCCATCGCATTAACGGTAAGCTTATACCCTTTTTTGTCGGTTTGTCATCCTTCCATTCTCTAATATAAACTCTAAGAGCGCCTTTCCATTCATTGACTTGCAGATACCTCTGGTTACCGAGAGTGAACTTGCATCTGAAGCTAGTCATGATTGTTGGTAGGGTGTCAAAACTCTTATGACCTGCGTTAGTGTTCTTCCGTGTTATATATGGGAAGGTCTCTCCTGATTGGTTAGCTAATTAAGGGAATTTGGTCGTTATTTTTAGAAACGACGTCAGCGTTTGATCGATCTTAAACAACCTATATCGTTGGTTACTATTTATAACAGTATGATGTCATTCGTTAAGTCCAAGATGGCTGCCGCCGCCAACTATGGCCGTCGGGAGTGACTCATATGCGAGATGGTGGGTTTATATTTGCAGTGTTTTGGGGTTAACGAGACGCACATACTACTTAGTTTGATATACATGAAGGTCTAATCATAAAAAATGTTCTGTTCTAGTTTAAAGTTTTTCAATCATGAAAATCATTAAAAGAAATTTCACTGTCCGCTATAACGTACGAGATGGAAATTTTTAATACAAAGTATTACATCTTAACTGTCAAAAGAATTTAAGAAAGTTTTCATGTTGCAGTTTATTTCTCTTTATATTTTCACACAGATTTCAATTATTAAAATCTCTGATTTTCAAAAAAAAAATAAAAAAATGAACTCCCAGTCATCAAATGTTAAAATTAGATGTATCTACATGTACTTTAATTGATCAAGTTTTCATGATATTTAATAAAATCTTCTTAAAAATAACAAAAGTTTGCATATTCATTATCGTTTTAGGTTATCTATTAAATAATTGTAATAAGAGGCATTGCCGGGCGGGTACAGTGCTTGACCTTTTTCACCTTTTCTAAAAGCAAACAAATAAACGTTTAAACAAATCTTTAAAAAAAGAAAATCAAAGGCAAAAATAAGTTTGTGTTTTTTTATAAATAAGCGACAATGTTAAGAAAATATAATCAAAATTCAATTATGATAGTCACAGTCATGTCTTAATTATTTCACATGTTTGTTTGGTAACATTGACAAGTGTTGTTTTGTAAACATATGCATTTAGTCCATACATAAATAACAAAATTATGACAACTTGATGAAATTCCATACTTTGACCTTGAAAATCTAGTCCATTTAGAGCTCTAGGTCAAAATCAGTTCACCCATTAAAGGGATACTCACGCAAGCAAATGACAAAATTAAAAAAAAATCTAATATACTCAAATCACGCTTAATTCTGTATACATACTATTTTTTGCGTTTGAAGCGTTAATACAACTCTGTTGAACGAAATGTAGACGCGGACAAAATCACAGATTAGGTTTAAAACAAGTCATTCGATTAGAACAAACCCTGGAAGTAACAATAACAGATATTAGGGATATTGCATTATTGAAACAAATTTAAAACGTTCATTTCAGGTGTTCTTTAACGTTTCCAGAGTTAACTGTGACAACTATATTGAAATATTAACGCTGTAACCTGACCCACATGTGTCAAGTTAGGAAATCACCATTTTATTCTTTATAATATAAGGAGAAAAAATATTGTTCATGTGACTGCCTAGTATATTTATATTGAGGATATTTACAAAATAATGAATAAAAAATTCAAAACTAAGAAATGAAAATTTTGCCTGTACCTCCCTTTAAACCTTATTCAAAAGATTATACTTTGTCCAAGTATGAAAAAAAATCCATTTATTTATATTAGTTACAGCCAATTATAGCAATTATCAGTGAAAATATTATAATTTGACCTTCAAGGTCATACGTGAGATCTGATTGAGTGTAATATACATGTACATGAAAGTCCTGACCTAAACGATGTTTTGTTTAAATATGAAGTTAATCCATTGATAAATAACAAAATCATAGCCAGATAAAAATCAAAACACAGAAGGCGCTGAATTTGTTTGGGTCTCAGATATCAGAAAGCTGAAGGTTGTGAGATTATAAACCAATTTGTTTGTAAAGTGTCACTTAATTCTATGGTAAATTGGCTATAAGACTCATAGCTAACTGTTACTCATTTCAATGTTTATTTGGCTTAATCAATACAAAAAAAACAAAAAAAAACAAAAACATGAGTTGCCTGAACTGGGATTTGAACTCCGGACCTCTCGCATCTAAATTGAGCTTGTAAACTCCTCGACCTCTTAATTAGGGTTTGTAACCCTTATTAATTTCGATATATTTTGTTCACAGTAAACCTGTTGTAACACTGAAGTAAATAATCATGGAGCTGAATATAAGCATGGAAATCTATAAGAATTACACAAATTTAGGAATCTTCGACCAGTCTGGAACAAATTTTTCGTTACGAAAATTTATGCGCCTTTCATTTGACAATCGTTACGCAGTGTTCTCCCCTTAATTCGTCGGCGTTAATGTTATGAAGGGAAGTAACCGCTTTGAGGAATTTGGACTACTTTTGGCATTTGCAAATAAGAACATCAGGGTCTGAAATTTCGCTACCATTATTTGTTTGGTTTGACGACCCAAACAAATAAAAACAACGACACGTGATTCAATAATTTGAGCTTGACATTCAAAGTTAATTTAAACTAAAGGTCATCAATATGTTTGTTTGTTAGGAAGACTTGTTTTGTTCAAGTTTAAATCAAATGCATGTTTGTACATAAATAACAAAATCATGACAATTAAATCAAAATTAAGCAATTTGACCTTCACGGTCAAGGTCATTCAAAGTTAAATGTCAAAGTAAGTTCAACCTTTAAGGAGGTCTTGCACAAAATGTTATTGTGTCAGAGTATGAAAATAATGCATTTTTTTATTACCAAGTAACAGACCATTGTAGCAAAAGTCAGTTAAAATTCAATAATTTAAACTTCAAAGAGCCACTGTCAATTTGAGTCAAATATACATGAAGACAATCCATTCAATAATAACAAAGTTATAGCCAGTTACAGCAAAAACATGAAAAATGTCAAAAATTTGACATTCAAAGTCAAGGATATTCATGATTGAGTAAACGGCAACGTCAACGCCGACATGACTGTAACAATACCTATATATTTTTCAAGAAAAATGTAAGTTTAAATGCCTCAACAGTGCCTTTATTTAGGCTAGTTGTACGTGACTCACATATGCCTAGAACTATTGGCTAGCAGTATGAGCTCGTACGGCTAGCCACTGCCATCTTAGAAACACAGAAAGTTATCTATAAGTACTAGTCCTTATCACACAGCCAGCCTATTGTTAAACCTTTCAATCATTACCTTTTTACTTTTTACTAAAAGCGACTATGATGTCATCAACTTGTGTGCATAAAAGTTTAGCTTTGGCAGACTTGTCTGCTGCTGTCAAATTAAAAACATTAAATAGGAACAGATTTTTATATTAAATAAATTTTTCCTAAAGAGCATAATTTCATACAAATTGCTATTACCTTTAAAGTCCTGTAGATAGACTATTAATTAATTCACGAAGATAAAGTATTTACCACAATTTTTCCGCGCAACGTCAAAATATCATAATTCTGACCAGGACACCTTATCTTTCTGTCATACAAAATGGATGCCAAGCCTGCATACCTCAAGAAAACAGATGATAATTTGCCCAAAACAAGGTACAAGGTTAAATCATCGAATGTTTCATTCCATCCAATGTGCCATTTAATTTGAAGCTCTTTACTACATGCAAAATGCTTCGCTACCTAAGTCAAGATAGTGAAAACAGCTGGGGATGCAAGCATGCTGTCAAAATATTGCTTTGATTGCGGAACATGACATCTTTCTAGTCTGTTTTGTTCATAATGACTGATCGATATGTACATTATTGTTGTTTGAACAAGTTTCACCACTTTAATAATCTGATTTTTGTATATTTGACATGACTTTCATGTTTCCATGTGTGTACTTTTGGTACCATACAACTTGAACAATAGTAAGACGTAGCACCGCATTATTCGTCCTTGAATCACCACACGTTTTTCTGATGTTCTTTTTGAGGAACATTGATCGACAAAAGATATAAACATGTTGCATTTATGCATTTGAAGAAATTCAAATAAAAATATATAAAAACAATCAACTTACTAATCTATTGAGACTATTGCACTTATCTAATTGGTATTTTGGACACGTCTTCAAGTCTTCTATAAAATAATATTTTATTAATAAAAGAGAAAGTGAACAGTCTGAATTCCATCAATGAAATATATTTGTACATGTAAGTAGATCCACTGGACCCCGAAATTTTATCCAAAATAAGAAACTAGCAATTTAAAAAAAATCCCATATATATCATGTATATACTTTAAAAGTTTTTTTTTATAGTAATAAAATTATATATATGTGGGATTTTAAAAAAAAATATTTTGGATAGAGTTTTGGGATCTTGTGGTAGATCTGAAAGTATACAGTTACTTATAAAGTTAAGTATGGTGCAAAAGAAATTATGCCAGTAATAATCAGAATAGGAAGTTAACCATTATATATATCAGGTCATAACAAAAACACAATCTTTGTTATAGCCCAGGTTTTAGTGACAAGTATAGTATTCATGAGTCATGTTGTGGTCCACACAACCTTTTGTAAACACTATTTCTTCCATCATGTGAATTGTGTTCTGCAAAATTAACAATGAATTGTTTAAAATAGTTGATGGAATAATTAGAAAGTCTAAATAAGTTTGCAATGTCTAGCAGTAAAATATTTCATCAGCTACTTCATTAAATGCAGTTAGCCCGCCATTATTATTTTGTCCAGAAAGAGATCGTGTCTCTGGCAGAAGTATGATATTTTGAAGTTGCGCGGAAAGTTGTGGTAAGCGCCTTATTTCTGTGTTATTGTGAAAATAAATATTTAAGAAGCAAAAAAACTTAAACAGTAAGCACTGTTAAATCAGGTGGAACTGCATCCTGTAGGGTTCTTCAATGCTATGTGATATAATAGAGAGCTCGACGAGCTGGCCCGCAAAACGAGCTTTACCGTAACGCAAGTACCTGCTAGATAGTAATTGTTTTGAAAATTTTCGTGCGAAGTACCGAATTGACACATCGCAACTTTTCGAATAACAAGTTTACGATAAAACGGAAGCGTAGCTTGGTGTCCTGCGCACTTATATAGGAACATTAATAGAAAGGGGAAACCAGAATAAATGGAATCAGTGTATACAATACTGAATGGCAATTGTTAAACAGAAAATGTAAAATAAAAATGAACGATTATTTTATACTATTTTACGGTTAAAGAAAATCTAGCTCGCTAAGAGGCTTTGCCTTTTTCATATTATCACATAACATTGAAGCACCCTACATGTAGTCCTATAAATATGCCGTTGCTTTGAGATATTTTTGCTTCTGGGCAAAGCATCGTCATATCGAAATTCCTCAAACACCTATAGCATGTTCCGCCAGAAAATCGGGCGGAACAAAAAACAATTAAGACAGCGTGTATTTACATTTTGACTTATTTATGATCATAAATAAAAAATAAATACCTTTTGTCAAAATAATTAAACTGTCACATCCGAAAAATCATGATTAAATCCTCTCATGTATTTAAATTCCTTTTACAGCCAATAAACAAATGGCGGTCATACAGTGCACGGAATTTGATTGGCTTATTCAAATGCAAGCGCTTAGCTGAGTCAGAACATTCTAACGGAATATTTTTTTAACAAAATAATTGCCCATGCAACGTCTGTGTGTTCGAATATATTTTTTCGTCCAAAAATTTGGAATCAATCTGTAAAGCACCTTGCTTAACCAGTATGGCAGATAGACAAAAATAGACTGTTGTTTATATTTTACTTTAAATTGATAAGTACATTGTTTGAGAGTTTTTGTGTATGATTGAGCATGAAATTGACAGAAAAAAGAAAATAAGAAGTGACAAGTTGACCAAAAGATGGCGCTAGACCAAAGGTTCTGTGGCATTGATTTGACCTAAAATGTGTTTATTCTTATCATTTATCCAATACAATATCAATACATTAAAAAAACATATATTTTTACTGTTATATTATTATAGACAAGGTATGCAACATCCGTGTACGAAAAATATGGGTATGCCTGTTTTAGGTGTCAAAATTTTCCACCGGGTGATTTTCGCATGGAATCAATGCAATATATATTTTCCTATCAAAACAGACTATGGACATATCCTTATTTACACGCAAACTACCGCAGCAAAAGCCCGAAAGTCAAAAATTACCCAGGTCCGAAAAATGATACCGTCATGGCATGTATATTGTAGCCTGATTTTTAGGCTTTAACACAGGTACAAATATAAACAAGAGGGCCATGATGGCCCTGAGTTCGCTCACCTGTATATAGGCCCCCACCCCCCCCCCCAACGTTGTAGGGCCAATTTAACCCAAGGGCTTTTATTTGCACAAATTTGGTTGACACCCATAAGAAGATGTTTCACGCTAAACATCTAAGCTCTAGCTCATTGGGCTTTTTAAAGAAGATTTTTTTAAAGTTTTTACTATACACATATAGTTAAAAACAATGACACCCCAGGGGCCGGGCCAGTTTTGACCCCAGGGCTTTAATTTGAAGAAACTTTGTAGACACTTACTATAAAATGTTTCATGCTTAATATCTGAACTCTTGCTATTTGGGTTTTTTCAAAGAAGATTTTTTAAGCTTTTGCTATACCCATATAAGGAAAATCAATGACCCCCGGGGCGGTGCCAATTTTGACCCCAGGGCTTTTATTTGAAGAAACTTGGTAGACACCTATTAGAACATGTTTGATGCTAAATATCTTAGCCATAGCTCTTTGAGTTCTTTAAAAGAAGATTTTTAAGTTTTTACAATATGCATATAGGGAAAATCAATGACCCCCCGGGGCGGGGCCAATTTTGACCCCAGGGCTTTTATTTGAACAAACTTGGTAGACACTCACTAGAAGGTGTTTCATGCCAAATATCTAAGCTCTAGCTGCTATGGTTTTTCAAAAGAAGATATTTAAAGTTTTTTCTGCATGGAATTAAATTCTTTGAACAATTTTTAAAGGTGACCACCAAAGAAACATTCCTGTGAAGTTTGGATGAAATTGGCTTAGTGGTTTATGAGGAGATGTCATTTAAAGTAAAAGTTTACGGACGGACGATCACAAAAGCTCACCCTGTCACTTGGTGACAGGTGAGCTAAAAAGAAACACATAGCTCACAAATCGCTTTCCGTAAGACATTGCCGCCATGTCGGATGCATAAATAACGTAAATGACCGTACCATACGGAAAATTCGTTTCCGTCAATAATGTAAAATTTAAAGGAGGGCAAAACTCAATTTTTAAAAGGAGCTGCTTATTTCAAAACAAAAAGCGTTATATTAAAGAGTTTGAATAAAATATCAATATATTTTGCGAAAAGTTCAAACATATTGACTTTTTCGATATTTAATTCAGTTTTGAAAAATGTCTGCCCAAGGTGCATAATGCGTATATTCTAAAATACATACAGCAAGTTTTTAAAAATGGCTAAAGATATTTGTTTTTTTAGTTTTTCAAACAAAACTGTCCATCTTATAACAAATCCTGAAAAAAATACACTCAATAATTAATAAAAAATGAAAAGAAAAATCGGAACGTAAGTAAAGGCGTTAGTCCGAAATTACGGCAGACAGGATTTCGTATGCCTAAGTTTCATGTCTGCCTATTGATGTAAAATTTATACTTCATGTCTGCTTTATAAGTAATATCTTTCTTAATGATGGTCATATAATAGTTTCAGCACCTTCTTGATTAACATGAGCTGGCTATATCTGGAGTACACTTTAAGCTTGGTTGGTCATTTTTTTTTTGAAAAAACAACAACACTTAATTAATATATAATAATACTTTACTATATATAATTTTTTTGCGTGGACTATATTTTGCGCAATGCTTTTCAAAGACCATTTCAAGCTATGCTAAAAATGTGCAAAGAAACTAGTGAAATTTACTGTATATAGAAAATTCATAAAATACCTGGTTTATGGGACTCTTAAACCACATATGCAAATTCTTACCATGCTGCTGATAAAGGAAGTCACAAATCACCTGGTTTGTGGGACACTTAACCATTTATTAACATAGACAGGAATTTTATAGATTCAGTTAATGACTTTTACACTACAATTTGCATATTTTGGCAGTTTTAAACTTAAAAGTATATAGACCACTTGCAGGACATATTTATAATACATGGACATCTGAAATTCTTTCCTGCTTGCTGTTTTAAATTTTTATTTCACTGTTCACTGTTTTTCAATATGCTGGGCAAAACAATTTTTCTTTACTAAAAGATTGAAAGAGAAAATTTTGTATGATAAATAACCTTTAACCTTCAATCAGGAGAAAAGTTAGTTGGGGTTGGTGAGTGGGATTTAAGAGATGTGTTTGAACATTTTCACAAATATGAAAAAAGGCTGCACACATGCATAATATTTAAGTACATTTTAAAATGTCTAAGGTTCTTTTGGTTTGATGATTTTATTAAGATATTTTTCATTTATTATTACAGGAAGAACAGCCATACCTCATTATGTGTTCCTCTACAGAATAAATGAGAACAGATGAAGTTCATGGTACAATCATAAACGATTCATTAATTATTCACTTTGGAAAAGTGTTAATTAACCAACTAGGCCCAAGAAAAACAAGTTACGTTTCTTAAAGAATGAGACAATTAGGAAACTGAAATAAAAGTTAATGAAATGAACAAAGAAAAAAACTCCCTAGACTCTTCCATAGCTCCACAATACTAGTACCTTGATATGATAATTTTAGCTGTGAAATAAATGTGATAATTTTAGCTGTGAAATAAATGGCGGGCTTTCGGCGAAATGAACAGATAATTTCTGTGTTCGACAATTCCTCATTAGCTCTGACACTAGGCCACAATCTTGTGAAAGTGGCAGAATTAAAGAGAGGAATTGCTATTAGGTCGACAGATGATGTAGCAAAGAATGAAAGTGTCAATTTCCTGCAGCTTCATGCATCTGACTGGACTCACTTAATTTCATCAACAGCATTAGCTACCTTTAAAACACTGCGTGTTATTATTATATTTTAAATACTCAAATGTACACTTAATAGTTGGATTCTTAATTTATATGTAACATATTGCACACAATCAAAATGATTTATCAGTTTTTTTTTTTAATTTTGCTTATCATGAGAAGTCTCAGATAGAGCTTATAGTTTCTTTGATTTCACTAAAATGTCACTGTTAACAAATATCAAACTTAAAATTAAGGTTTGTTTATATTTTTTCTAAACAACAATGAACAGTGTAGCTATTACATGTAATCTATTTTTGATAACCATTATGCTGTACATTTGGGGCTGTACTAGGAAGTCTTTCATTGTCCTATTATTAGGCCAGGGAAATTTCAGGCGCAGAAAACCATGACAATTTCAGTATCTTCAGCTATTTTCAAATTGAGAAATTGTTTGAAGCCTATGGTTTTATACTGCATTTACACAGTATGAGGTATTGGCATACTTGACATATACATGTCATATATAACATGTCCTAAAAACTATTTTATATAATATAAATTTCATTACCGAACATTTTGTTGTTAAGAACACCCTGAATTGGCTTTCCTTATCACAAAGTGCATTACTTCACCATCATGCCATTCATGTACTTCCAGCTGGGAACAAACATTATATCATAGAGATCTGATACATAAAATATGTACCACAATATTCATATCAAGTTTAATCTCAACTGACTTCATTCCAGATTTGAGGTACTTTTGTTTTACTCACAGTTTTATAGTGTTATGCTCTAAACATACATGGGTTTGAGGTTTTGGGAGTCTTTCCAGTTCTTGCTGCCATTCATTTCACTATTGTTTTTGAATAATTATAAACAAATGTGTTCCTTGCAGAATAACTGATAAACTGCGAGTATGAAAATACATTTCAGTGTCGAAAATGTTCATTATATATTGTGCTTAAGTCAAAATGTTAAAACTTTGGTGGTGTGAAATAAAGAGGTCCGTTTACATTTTTGAATACAATACTGCTTCTATTGGACTATTACACCAGTATTTGAATATCAGATAGGACCTTGTCCAATTTAAGTTTTATAGCTGTGTCCTCGGCCAATAGAATTCAGTATTGTACTCAACAATGTACTAGTATAATAGCTTCAAAAAAATTAATGAATGTTTAACATATTTTAAACTGTAATTATCAACTTTTACATCATTCTAATTTGAATTTTGATACTTTCATAAATCCATAAGCAAAAATAAATTGTTGACTTGCTGTAACAGTCGAGCTTTCATAGTTTCTTCTAGCTTATGTTCATTCACAAGGTGTTAAATTTTCATTCATTTTTACAATTTAACAGGAACTTGCCTATGTATGATTGTATTAATAGTTAATGTGTGTTTTGATTTTTATGTCCCTCCGTCCGTACGTCTGAACTTTGTGTTTTCTCCATAACTTTGTTATTCATGGATAGATTTTGAGATGACATTGCATAAATGTGTAGAACATTAAGAAATGTGTCATACCCTGGTTTGTAGGTCAAAGGTCAAGGTCACACTTAACACATGAACAAATATTTTCATCAAAGTGCATTGATGGTTTTGTATGGTCAACAATTCTGTCATTCCTGGATGAATTTTATTCTCAAAAGAACTTTACAGAAATGTATTGGACATGATGATGGCTTGTCGCTCTAGCTCAAATGTCAAGGTCACACTTGCATGTTCAATTCAAAAGCATGACTTTTTCATAAATGTGCATTGATGATCGAACCCGGTCAACAATTCTGTCAGTCTTTGATGTATTTAAAAAAATGCATAAATGTGTTTGACATGATAACTATGTGTTGTGGCGAGAATCTGGTTTCCATCTCAAAGGTCAGGTCACTCTTATTCTTCCGAAGCCGTGATGTGATCGTGAGTAGATGGTCATGTTCTGCCCATGGCTTTGTCATTCATAGATAGGCTTTAGATAATTGTGCATCAATGTTTGGTACATTGGGGGTGATATGTGTCACGTTAAACCAAGGTTTGTAGCTCAAAGGTCAAGGTCACAATTGAAAGGAAATTTGTTCCATCAAAGTGCATTGATGTTTGTGTACGGTCAACATTTCCGTTATTCATGGATAGATTTTAAAGTATCTTTGCCTAAATGTGTTGCATGTTAAAACAAAATGTCATGCGCAATAATTAAAAGTGACACTTGTATATCAAAGTTCATGATATGATGAGAATTTGATAATAATTAGCATACATGAAAGAACTATGTGGAGGGGGGAATTGGTCACTTACTGATGACATATCATGTTTCGATATTTGGTGAGAAACTGCCCAGTGTATTTCAATGAATTTGATCTAATGACATTAGTATATATGTTATATATAAGTTATTTGTATATATTACATATGTGATATATAGCAAAGTCAATGATGTCATTTTACTGTAGAAAAATATTTTAGTGTCTACTGACACATTGAATATGATGTGTAATTCAATGGTGGTGAATCTGAATTAAACTGAATAATAAAATACCAGTTGGTTTTGAGCATTGCGAGTATGTATTATTTAAGTCTCCCAAACAAAGTTTATAGGCCTATTGTTTTCACTCTGTTTATTATAATTGTTATTATTCTTTATCGCTATGGCAACATTTTACAATCAATATTTCGGAGGCCGACATAGCTTTACAAAACTTCACACTCAGTAATCGGTGAGTTTTGATGCCGCTCTGATTTTGTGTAAATTGGTGGTCCCTGGGGTCAGGTCCCACCTTGTCAAAGATGGATTTTTGTATAATAAATGTATTTTGGTTAAATTTTCCAAACTTCCAACCCAGAACCATATATATGTTTGTTAGGCCCCATTCCCTTAATTTTACTTATGACATTACCTCCCAAAAACATTCAGATCCTCACCCATGTACCATATATATTCTCATATTTTCCATTATTTTTTTTAAATTCTTTTCTTGCAACCTGTGTCTATGTATGTGTATAGTTGTCTTAAGAGAAACTTCGTTTGAGAGACTTACTTTACAAGTCAATGTTACAATCATTACTTGTTAGGCATTGAATCTTGATTAAAACAATAGACTGTAGCCAATAAAAGATGTTGAAATCTTAACTGTTGCTTGCGTTATAATTTCAATGATAGTAAATACTCCGCTCAGGTTGATAGTGAAATTGTTTTGATGGTGATGTCACTACAGAGACTATCGCCAGGTCAAAACTGTGCCTTTTCTCTAATTTTATATTATATGATTTAACTAAATTATTTTAATTGTCTGCATTATAAGGTGAATCGTATTTAAAAGAGATAACTGTATAAAATCAAGATATATACGCATCTCGGCTTATGTTTTATCATGTCATTCAATTATATGAGGGAAGTCATATTTCATCAGAATGTCAAGATATACGAGGGTCATACCGACAAAATTCAAAACTGGCACTACTCTTACAGATGAACAAGGAGTAAATGAAACAAAGCCGGGACATAATCCTTGATTGGTTTTTAGACAGCAGTGGTACATTTTATACATAGGGGCATGACTGCTACACTGAAACTTTTTGACAAAGATTAGACTTCAATATTCGCATAACCACTTGTCCAGCCAGACTCCTATTTTTTATGGACCCCCTGCTGTTATTATGTAGATAATCCGAATCGGTAGTAACAGCGCAAGTTTAGGGTATTTAATGACACATGGACACTTACAAGTCGTCTACCGATCGATTTAATAATTGAAGAAAATAGGCAATCAGCAAAAGTTTATAAAAATTAAAACTATGAAAATTTATAGACATGTTTTTTTTTAGACATAACATAAAAACAAATAAGCATTAAATTAGTCACTAAAATAACAACAAACTAGAATGCACATAAACATTGCTTGGAACATTTTCATAAGAGCCTGGGAAGATAAATGACTAAATCTACTAAACGATTTTCTTATCAACATTTCCTGATGTATGAAATTCTAATTCTTGCATTAGAAGCGGCTTATTAAAGCCCGGCTAATAGGTGTTCAGATGTAAAAATGCAGATTTTTTTTATAAGTAATAATGAAAAATAAGGGAAGTATTTTTTTTTCCTTTATAATAAAATGTATTCTGTAGGATAGTTATACCCATCGCCAGTCGTAAGACAATGGTTGTGTTATTAAATATTTACATTTCAAAATTTTCATTTGAATTAAACAACTCTCAGATTTTTTTCATAAAAAAGAATACATAAAGATGGCCTGTACACCGGCACCTTTTTCAATACACGTGTGTATTAATGTGTGTGTGTTCAGTCTATAAAACGACGATAAATGATTTTCACTTGCATAATTGCGTGCTACCCTAATCAAATTAAATCCAGTTTATCAGTCACTGAACATTTTTTCTTTCAAGCTGTTGTTGTGTTGAATTTATTATATAAAACAAATAACAAATATACGTATATTTCTTTATAACCCTTCCAGATTTTTCCGCCTTTTTGATTGGATATTGATCACCCGAAATAAATTGATATAACCGAGCCAGACGGGTAATATAAACACATAATTTCCCCGTTGGGTACCCCACGTTGTAAACAACATGTGCTGTGGCGATGCGCGTACGGTTTGATCTTACACGATGTAAATTCCGAGTTACAAGCACTTTTCAACTGTCAAATGATAAATATTTACCAAAATAAAGTAATGATACATAATCTCATCAGTATTGAAAACAAATATGACCTTGTTAAAGCTTGATATTAATTCCAAAAAAGTGCGTTCAACAGACTACTCCTTTCCTTTTGTTTACATTCGTTACGTTAGAAAGAACATACGTCATGTATTTATGTGACGTCATGTTGTGGTGAAGGGGTACCATAAAGGGAATCTTATTTCGACGTTCCATTTGAAGTTGCAATTATTTATTTTTAAATCGTCTAAGCTCGACAGGGGAAGTAATATAATTATTATTTTGGTTTTGGAGTGATATATGTGGATATATTACCTTTCAAGATAAAATGACACCCTCGCCTAACGGCTTGGGTGATATAAAATCTTGACAGGTAATATATCCACATATATCACTCCAAAACCAAAATAACATATAATATAAGAACGGATTGTCGGACATGACCCACATTTTGCAAATATATACTATATATATATTGCTTTGTGGGTCATTGACCCACAGTGTCGTATCCCACAATGGTATCTATAACTTTCTAAAATTGAAGTCAATAGATACATTATAAAGACAAAAATACTTCCAAATATAGCGTTTACTATCTCCCTGCATCCCTGGATATGTGAGGTTCCACAACCCATGATATGAAGGTAATATATATATATGAAGGTAACAAAAACGCATTTGTGAACAAAAGTATGTCATTAACCCATTGCAAACAGTTTACATTAAATGATTTTTACTTATTTGGCTCATTTTATTTTATTCAAATTAATTTCACTTGCCCTCGGTGGCTATGGATATATTTCTGGAAACAATTTCAGATACACTCTTACTTATTACTGCAGGTTCATCCTTTAGCTATTCCTACATGAATGGATATTTGGCAGGATGATATAGTTTAATTCAGATAGTAATATAAAAAATATGCACGCATTGGTTTTGTTATGCTTTTCATTAAACTAAACTTCTATTGGCATTAAATTAAAAATAAGTATGTGGCATTAAATGATAAACACATATTACATTTAAAATGTATGATCAAATTCAAAATTGTATGTCGGAATCCGGTGCATAATGTCTTACTGACAAGTCGTCAAGTGGTCAAACAAATTGTCAATGCAGCTATATATAATAAATGATTCGTCTTTTATATTATGACCTACATGTCTGATCCCGTTGCGGATGAGCCCTTGCATTAGTTTAGTTTTTTCAGCTATAAGGCACACGACCCTAATTTAAGGGAAATTGCTTGGATATGTTTAAATGAAATGGTTTAACAGGAATATACGTCATGCAAAATGAGCCCTGTTATGAACTTAAACAGTATTTATCCAGTAGACTGCATGATATTATTTATGATATTATTCCTTTTTTGGCGATGTGTTATTTGAGAATTTAATGTCCAACAAAATTTAAAAAAAAATATACAAAAGTATTTAATGTAGCGTACTATTCAAACAGCATTTGTTTGGTTTCGTTCGGATCGTCACCTTAATAACACTATAGGACAAACAACTCTATCTCATGTGATTTCGTCCTGGAAACCCCCAAATAATGCCAGTTTTATTTATTTTTATTATGTTTTTATAAATAAAACATGTAATAACATAATATTGAAATAAATTTAAACAACAATTTCATTTGACAACACCTTCAAACTGACTACATCAGCTTCTCTGTCACGACTTTGTTGCATCAAACGATCAAAAACTCTTTTGGTATGACTTGACTTGGTATGGACATGTCGTTATATTCATGTATGGAATAAAAAGATTTAAACCCAAGTTCATTATACACACCCTTGCATATTTCATCCATTTGTTCTACAATTTCCCAATTTAAAGCTTTTCTCCACCAATAAGCATTATTTATCTTTCGCTCCGTTTCATCTGATGTTATGTTTTTAAAACTTTGAAATTTTATTACTTGTGGGTAATATCTTTCATTTGCATTCATACCTAAATATTTATATAAAATTTTAGACTTATTTAAAATATCAACGCTTAAATCTTCGTAATATATAAATCTAAATCTATTCGGAAATTGTTTGTACACTTTTTGACCTTCGCGAAAATCGTACAGCATTTTATTGCACAATGATTTAGCGTTTTCTTTCACCATTTTGTACGTTTTGGCTGGATACCAGTTCGTCTGTATTCTAGAATTAATTATGGCGCGCGGATCTCTGAAGAGATGAATGACCTTGAGATTGGCACGTGACTGCAGAAAATATATCAAATTGTCTGTTGTAAGTCGTAATACTTTTGTGACTTTATGTGTGGAATTTTTACACGTTCTTGGTATGTGACGTTGAAAACATGTATGATAATTACGTTGGTGGTTAAAACATTCGTTTGTTGTTTTCCAGCTGGGACCTTTTAAATAAACAATGTGAAAACAGTTTTATTGATTTTCAAAACATGTCTAACATTTTAAGTTTTACAGTTAAAACAAATAATGTTGTACACTGTATCACTTTCCTACTACTTTGATGTAAACATTATTTAGCATTGCTAGTTACACGCTTATAAGGAAAACATAAATGGGTTGAACGGTTAAAATAACATGATGTAGCGACATAAAGTTTCTAAAATTCATTTGTTCATTTATTCTCATAGTCTGATAACAGACACTTTTATACTTTAACATAAATATCATTATATTAAATAGCGGTATTTAGTTCAATGCGTAGTACTGTCAGATTTGTAACATGTTGAAGTTTGTTCCGCGGGTTATTAGAAAATGTAAACAAAAACACCAGGCATTAACAATGCAGCGTCCCTCGGAAGAAAGGAAAGCAAAAAAGGTCACTTGGTCGTATTTTCAATATTTGTTTGGTCTGGCGCCCCGCAGAGAGAAACTACGACAAGACAAAAATTAAGAAACAATTATATGCAATTTAACATCTCATCCAGACAAGGACACATTTTTGTCCTGCGATAACACAATGCGCTTCTGAATTAAACGAAGTAAACTAAATGCACGGTTAAATGAGATTTTTTTGGCCTATATAATTTAATATCTAAACTCTGAAAAATGTTGTGTGCCTGGCACTGATATTCTATCATATTAAGACAACGGAGGAAACTTTTTTACATAATATCATTTATCGGTATTTTACCCACTGTCATATGTACGATTAAGCGAACCTCACATAGTACTGTTTGCATTACCGTCTATTTTTGGTGTAGGTACAACATTCATGCCTTGAAATATGAAACTTATTTTTTACTTGATAGATTTTAATAAATCGTGTTGGTTTAGAGTTCATTTAAAGTCGTAAACTAAATAAAGCATGGTGACAATTTTCTTTTAATTTAAAGATAAGTGTGACATATGTTGTGTTATAAATATGAGGAATTACATTTTAAACCTAAATTAAGAACGTAAAAACCGCAAAAATATCGGATTTATTTTTTTTTCATCCGACGTACACCACTTACCTCCGAAACCGCCTTGTATTGACTGTTTAACCACGGTTTGGTCATAGTTCATGAACTGACAATCGTAGGTCTTTTGCAAGATAGTCCTGGCAATATCTAAAGAACTTATATTCAGTCTGAAACAAATTATAAATAGTTTGCTGTTATTCAGGTAGTGGTAATAATCTAATTAAAATTTCAAAACTAAAGACGGCAGCTTCCTATACTTTGGGGGCACTTATTCAACTTATTTCAGATTATTTTAGAGTTTACGATAAAGAAACCTTAACAAGGTAAAAGGGGCGCATGATGAGCTCTTTGTTAACAGTTTCATGATTTCTAATATCGAAGGATCTCCACTTCTTTAAGCTGCTCCATAAGTATGTATACACAACACAAAGAAACTACTACTCAACATGATAACATATACCATTAATGAAACATGTATTAACATAAAAAGTAAATGGGAGATATGGACTGAAGGTGTTTGATGAGAGGGCAGTATTTTCTTTTTACATATTATAATATAGGGAAAAAAAACAGCACACACACAAAATACTGATTCGAGGTCTGCACATGTCATGATTGTTTCTTTTTGTCACCGGTACAAACTAACAGATGTATTGTACCTGAATATTAAAATTCATATCTTCAAAATCAAAGTTTGATCCTTTGCATTAATTCGACATGTGCTCTTTTCAGAAACATCAAAATATTTACCGTTCTTGGTTGTCTACAAATCCTTTGTATTGATATGCTGTCACTGGCTTCGCTTTTCTGGTAAACAAAATAATTATGTCTGACCGAAACATGACAGAGACAATTTTGCAAAAAATAAATATATCATGAGTTGAAATCTTATCACAGTCTAGTCAATTTTGGGGAAAAATAATTCAGGAAACGGCAAATACACAACTTGCTAAACAATAACTTTGGCCTATAAAAGAAAAAAAAACGAACTTCCTAAAACAATAACATGAAAGCCATTTCTGAAAAACAATATAAAGTACTACCTTACTTGTTTAGACTTTCTAAACACTTGTTTTTACTTAAATGACATGATAACTCATTACATATTAGGGAATGATTAGAATAAAATTAGCTGTTATCATTGCCTTTTCTCTTTAAAGCTATCATACTTGAAATGTTTGTCATTAGTTCTTATAGCATTGGAAGTCAGATGCAGTCGTGGAAATTGTAAATCACATATCATTTTTTTGCAGACAATTAATATTTACATTTTTCATTTTTAATTAGGAAAATATTCACAAATTAAACAAAAATATTGCTTAAAGCAAACTTCAGCCTTTTTATAGGTTAAATATGCCATTCTCAGAAAAAAATATTTTCATGTTAATGTCAAAGAAAACAAACGAAAAATGAAATATGCCGTCGATAAAAGACGTTGATAGTAAGGGAACTCCTAGATACCACTAATCTACCGATTTGATCTCTATATTTAAAGAAGAAATGTATCTGGTATCACTGTACACCTATGTACAGACGTACTTGTACCGTCACGAAACCACATGTGAGACGCCCGTTTAAGGGATGTTCTTTGCCCAGTTATTCCGTCAAACGATGTGTAGTGATTATTTATACATATTTCTGTAAAATGAATCTTAAATTGGCAAGTGTCAAGGAACTATTTAAGCTGATGTATCGCATGCTATTCTGTGTATAGTGATGGTTTTGAGTATTTCCCGCCCGTTATGATACTACAATCACGTTTTCAAATGATGTTATCAAAGTTAAGTATAGAAAATAATTATAACTAGACATTTTATAAGTCGTCACGCCACAGATGTCTCCGCATGCAGCCAACATTTCAAATGATATAATATGATTGCATATTTTTTAAGTTTAAAGCCCTTTTACTATTTAACGTTAACACAAACATTTTAATTCAAAGTGTAAGGCCAGGGATTTATTAGGTTTTACCTTTTTCAAATTACTATAATTGTAGCCGAGGTAAAAACTTCATCCATTTCAACAAAAGTGAAAGTGTGAAACTGAAGATTTCATTTTTACAAGGTTTAATGAAGATAACTTTGTCCACAATCATAAAACCATGACCAAAATTGAACTTTACTTATGTATTTCTTTGATCCTAAATTTAAGACCTGTATTTTCCTGTGATATATTTATATAGCCCAAATTTGATTGTAATATGTGCAATCGCTACAAAGATAATGAACGGAAACTGATAATGACTGAATGACAGACTAGACGGAATGGTAGAAGAAGAACGAAATAACAGAACACTATATGCTTTTGGTTATTTTACAGCGGGGCATTTAATTGCACCAACTGTGGATGGAACAAAAATATCTAAAACTTATAAACGTAATGCAGCTGTTTATGCTTGCCGCTGCTCAAGGTATAGTTAAGTTTAAAACGCACTAAATTAAAATAATAATATATTATATATATACTTATTAATTGTGTATTTGTTTAAAATGTCGTTTTTATGCATATGCAACATCTGGATTAAACATTGGTAGATTTGAAGTTAGTACTCTCTGTCTGCAGTAATAATGATTACTCTCCATACAGATATGCCATTACTTATAAGGTAAAAAGGTTTAAAGCAATAATTACTGAGGACAAAGTACGGGCTTTTTAAGTGTATTTGTATGTACCATACAGCAGAAGGGAAACTAAAAAGAGATGGGTATACAAAGTTAAACATGATACTTGTATAACATTTCATAGCCAGACTCTAACTTGTTTTCCGAGAGAATACCAAGTGTTCAAAACATGCTACAAACTCAACGTTCGTTCATACTCCGACAAAACATGAGTTACTTTTTTGCTTTAGCTTAACAATGTCAAACCATTATGATTCGGATCTGTTCACGTTTTGATATAAGATATGAACAAGCTCCACCCTTTTCCTAAGCCATTACACCATCGTTAATTAACGTATTTATCCGCTCATTTTCGGTATTAATCGTGCTTCTCCTTCTGCGGTCTGAGTTCACACGGAAACAAGAACATGCATATTCGTTACCCACAGATTTCAAGGTAAATTCTGTGGAGTCATTTAGGTGTTTGTAAATCATGAATGTGTTTCACCAAACATAACTCGCTTGCATGATTGCCATTCTGGCCTTCTTTATTCACTCAACATCAGCAAACTTTAAATGATTATAGGCCTATAAGCTTTAAAACGTTGTAGATACCCTATTTCCTAGAGAAAGAATATCAGAAAACTCAAAACTCACCAGGTAATTGTCTCAGTCCAACTTATAATGGAGTTGTTTTGGGAAACAAATGAACGAAAGTAAAATCATTGTACAGATTATATTCAACATGCTCTTTTTAAAGACAAATCAATTTTACTGAAATTGGTATGAGTAACACTGACAGTTAGGCAGTTACCTCACCACTTTCAGATATTAAAATCAACAGCTGAGATTGTGCTACGATCAGATCCTAATACGAACCAAATTCTGGCTGAGCTGTATTTCCTAGTAGTAGCATTTACTATAACATCAGTAATCCTAATACTAGCGGATGACTTTACAAAAAAAACGCTTTTAACAATAGTTAGAACGTTTTCGTACTCAGGATAATGAAGTTATACAAAAGGATAGACTTCTTGAATACAGACGTATTCATACTCTTTTTTCACATTCATCTGTCAGTACTAGAATGTGATACATGGATTTCACTTTTGGCAACATAAATTAATAGGACGGACCAGTAAGCATGTTAAGGACTATACTGGGTTGTAGAAAAACCCATTTCTACCAAGTGTACGTAAGATTGCTATTGCTTTTTCCGTGGTGTATCCACTAAAAAAACTTACGTTAATATATATGTAAGGTGATGTGTAGCTTAAGGTCTTCAGCGAACCCCATTTTGCATTTAACTAAATCAATGACAGCTCCTAAATCTGTATATACATGATGTCAATATGTATGCCGTTTGCTGTACTTCTGATCAACAGCAGAGAACTATTAATACAAGAAATACTACACAAGTTTTTATTTCCTGCAGGTGATGGCTTCTGAGAAATAAAATAAATATGGTATACATACATTGAAAATCAACATACTCATCTTTTGACCCATTTATTGAAAGAAATATGGTATAAAATGAGAAGATATAGTTATCTATAAGGCATGGTTTAAAATAAAAGATAAGGGATAGTTGTACATACAACTTTGGTTTTACAAAATCAGAGGATATTCAAAGTCTACGGTAATGCAGCTCATGTACTAATGTATGCGGAATATATAACAGTTTTATTTACTTATTATTATTGTACAGTAAGTGTTGACTCTTTTTATATTTTGTTCGAGTCAAAATTGGCTCCGCCTATTATGTCCTTCTATTTCCATGATAATGCCATAAATGGAAGTTGCAAAATAGTTTACAAATGTTTATCACGGAAAGTGCATTAACATTCCTAACGTCATGATGTACGGCATAAAACATGCTGTGTACATTATATTGTTTACATGATTATCTACATGTCGTCAATTTTAAGTTATACATTTCTAAATACAGTTTGTCATACATTTCTAAATACAGTTTGAAATAAATATTAGTTGCATGTTACATGTTCCGTTGTTTCAAATCGAGAAAATCAATACGCTTAATACCAGTACAGTATGTAACTCTCAGATCGACAATTCAATTTTATTAATATGTTCAGAAGAACCGAAGAATGAATTGTCAAGTTTCAAAGGTTAGATTTTAGGCAACGAATAACCTCCATACGTTGCTGCTAGCAATAAAGAGTTGAATAAGCTTAAGGATATGTAAATAATTTCGTATTTCCTTGCATTAACATTAATGTGTTAGGACATCAAATTCTCTATGCATACTTTAACAAATTTAGACATTTCAACTTAAATACTTTGTACTGCTCACAATCTACACACGAAACATTTGAGATATAGCTCATAGTTAGTTGTTAGTTGATATGATACGTGTTTTGTAGCCTGACTTGTCATTTATCACCACTTCTATAACGTATCATTTCGTAAAATAAATACTCAAATATATGAGAAAATTTCCAAAAGTCCATTTAATGGTTACATATGTTAAATGGTTCCAATCCCGAAATGTTTTTTTTTTTCTTTTTCAAAATTAATATCTGTACAAAATCTGATGCGTTCCCTTTTGGGCGTACTTTGGTACAAATTTATTTGACTATTAGAACACTGAAACATTCAAAATGTGTTCAAAAGATAGTTCGAGTCAAAGACCTGTCAAATACCTGCACTGTAGAAGATCAGATCTACATGTCATGTTGTTACCATGCCAATATGTCCACATTGCAATTCTCCAAAGGGGCTCGTAAAGATAAAACGAATCTGCTCTATGCCCTAAAATAGCGCCAGTTAAAGAACTTCCGGCACGCATGTAACTGTTTAATAGTACGTCATATTTTACTAAAAAAAATAAACATAACGTGGCGAAAAGTCTGTTTTGAACAGTGTTGCATCAAATTAAGATAACTAAAACATGGTTAACGGACAAAAGGTGTTTACATTTAAGAGTAAAACTGACATGCTTCGCTTTTTTCCATGTTGGTTAACTTTCCATTGCAACGGTGAGACATATGTATGTTCCTAAACCCACCTCCCCCTAAACATATTTTCGTTATTACTAAAATTCGGAGGTAAACAAACAGACGGTATGTTACTGAAAATCGACGTATAAGTATGCAAATGTATATAAATCTTTGCAATTCTTCAATGTCTATTTAATGCAAGTATATGACATGATAAATAAAGAGTAATGTAAAACAATGCACTTACATTTGAGAACCGGCTTTTGTGGCTCGGGAAATTTTCTGTCGTTCATTAAATATGTACCTTATAATAAAAATGAATTGACGTCGAAAAAAGGTTAAACATAATAATACGCGTTTAAGTCAATATAATTTATTGGGCTATGTTATATATATTTCATCTATAATTCTTCCGATACAATTCACATGTTTATATAAAAAGTTAAAATAATTATGGCAAAGTTCAAATTGAAATAAAATAATAAATAAACGTTTACATTTTCATTAACAGTAAATTGTAATATAACGACCTTCCGCGGTTATTTCAAACGTAATGTATTTCTATTTATTCGGTTTGTAACACCGACTTACAAATTGCGAGCTGCCAAATTAAATTATTTTCATACCGCAACCAAGCCTTTGACCGCTAAATAAAAATATGTTATTGCAACTTCGTTATAATGTTTGGTTAATTGCTAAGATATCGTATCATTCAATAAAAACCAATTTAGATGTCCTTGTATTTAAAGAAATATAAGGTCCTTAACATTATCTGGCCTTTTAAATCTAAATTACGTTAATTTTTCTCATTTGACAGAAAAAGGGCTCTAACTTTACAGTCAAGAATCTCTTACTTGGCAGTTATTGTATCTTCTATTACAGTCAGATGGCTCTCACACTATATTCAGTGCTTTTGCACTTTGCACTTAATGACCTTTCATTTTACAGTAAATTGTTTGTCGCTTAGCAATCAGTTTTTTTTACTGGTGGCAGTATCAGTATTTTGCAAGGACATCCCGCCCTTTGACCCTACTTCAACCCTGAAAAAATCCAACACTCCAAAACCAATGCTTACCAAATAAAAATCCCGAGAAAATTTAAAAAAAGGTCAACTCTTAAAACTATATATAAACAATAAAAACGTGACAAACCTGCTACATGCACGTTTGCAAAACAATGTGGAACACACAATATCGTCGTTTCGGCAACTCAGACGCATTTGGCGGCATATCGCTGCTCCATTTATTAACCTCAAACAAAATAACTAGAATTCCACAGTTTACCTAATTGAAGTGCAACTTCTATCAATATTCAATCAGTTTTTTTTTTCCATTTCACGGTATTTTTTAACTTGTCAAAGTCATATGATACATGCGTTGAAACACACGATCTGACGAGCGGGTGTAATCAAAGATTGCCTCGACAAGTCAAAAACACCGTGACATGGGAATAAATCGCTAGAACATTGCGAACATGTAGTTCCTTAGATTTACAAACGAAACATGTTTGATTAATGTAAATTAAAGTATACATACGTGGTAGATGCACGATGATCAAAATTATGAAACCTGAAATATATTTGTTTTCAATAAACGTTTACATGCCTTGAAAACAATGCAAAGTGGTTATATAAAAAAAAATGTGGAAACTCAGTATTCACTGTCTTACAGTAATTATGAAGACAGTCTCCGAGTTGTATGTGCAAGGTTACATATTACACGTTTACTTTTTTTTCTTACAATTTATAGGGCACAACTATCGTTTTATAGTTAACTTATAAATTAATACATTTTTAAAGATTACCTGTGCCACAAGCTAATATTAAGGTAATCCATTTTTCTTTAGTCATATTTCGAAAGATGTCCACCTTTGTGATACAAAGTTCAAATTGAACGACAAATTTGTTAAGGAACAATATTTATATTCACATGTTGACAACCTTAATAAGTCGCTATGGGGGCCACGTGACCCATGTCTGAAGCGTGTATAAGAATGTTATATGTACATGCTTGGTTAATCAACATGATACAGTAGGTTTTTTTTAAACAAATTGTTAATAAAATACACACTATATGCACACATGTTAGTTTGAAAAGGGTATTTTGTGATATATATATATATATATTCGCAGTGATTTTATAAAAAAAAGAATATTTTATAGTTCAAAATAATATTTTGTAGAACAATTTACAAATAATGCGTTCCAGAATAAAAAAGGAAATTTCGGATGTCCTTTTTCCGGGGGTCGACCTCAAGGCACTTTTTCAGTAACAAATTTACATTCAGAGAGAGAGAGAGATAGTAGAGAGTGACATAAGTAGAGAGTGCCATAGGGGAATAATTCCCCTATCTTTTAAACCTCTGACGAAACGCATTGTACCTGTCCGTTCTGCGGATAATATTCCACGAGTTTATTTTCTAAAGACAATGTTGAAAATCGTTGTTCTGAGTAATTTGATAAAAACACTTAGAAGAAGATTTCTCTTACTTTTTAATGGGTCAATATAGCTGTCATTTATGCGGATTACAAAAGCCTTTTAAATAAATAGCAGTCAGTCAATATCTTTTAAATATGAAATAGAAGGGTTAAAAATTAACACAAACTGATTTGTTTTCGTTACATGTTTTCATAATATTGTTCATGAATATATAGTAGTGCAAAAATACATTCAATATTAATTCTCTTACGTATAAAAATAATATAATATTGGCTATATAAAACTGATGACATTTATCTGTTAAATTTTTTCATCGTATTCTTATGATCATAAATATGTTTATCAAATTATCATACACGTTTGATTCTTTAAGTTAAATAGAAAACTGTTTTATTCATTGAACAATTGTACATTTATGAATACATTTTTATCAGTATCAGTTTTCTTTTACTGACGTGTAACATATGTTTCCTATTCCAATGGTGTCGTAACTACTGTGGTCAATATGCATATTAAAGATAAATAAAAAGAGAGCTGGTGAAATATATATTTTCATATCAACATGATGAAATAAATCACGTAATTACATAAAAAACTTGGTATCCCTTTTCATTATATTCTTAAATATCCTTAATATAAATTCTGAAATATTGAGAAATATTGATGACATAAAAATTAGTTTATTTTCCTTGTTTTATTGAAATGACTGCAGTGAAACATATTTCCGTTTTTTTCACTGGTGTCTTTTCGGGCTACATTCTTCTAAACTCTTTGTCAAATTACAAAATTAAAGGGAAAGTCTTTCAAATTTTAGTGTCAAACAATAGAAAAAAATAATTGATGAACAAAAAAGTGAAGTTTATTTTCTATAAATACAGGATTAATTTTCATATTGTGGCATGAAAATGCTGATATTTCGCTTGTTGCGAAATATCTATTTTCATACTACAAGAACTTAAACATGGCCTATTTATTCCCCTTTTAGCTCCTTTTTTGATTCATCTCCTTTTTTGAGCGACTCTTAAAAAAATATTTATTTATTTATTTTTAGTACGATACATGTGTAATCTATTGTTCAAGATATGTAGATTAATTGCTTAAAATAAATCAACAACAAAAAATAAATAAGCAAAACACGATGGCATGAAGTTTGTCAGGCAATAAATAGCATTATCCTTCACATCAAATAGTTTAGGTATAGTCTGATATCTTGTTGATTTCTTCTATAAGTCTGTTTCTTCACATTAATGATCCTTTATCTGAAAAAAAAGTATTGAAACAACATTAAATTGTTTTATAATAACTTGGTATTACCTTCATCATTATCATTTGTTTTAGTGGTCACAAGAAAAGAAGCGTGAAATTTAATCAATAAGAAAATAACTCTCATTAGATGATTTCATAGCTTATATCTTTCATTCATATAATATATAAGGATTGTATAATACATATTTTCTTCACATTTTCCCTGTCTTAAAGTAGTTTTTATTTATCTTTTCTGCACTATAATGAATCGATTATAAGAACAAATTTCACAACACGCTGTTATAGCATAATATAAAGCAAAGCAGTAAGGAAATAGCCCCGCCTATTTTGAATTTTTCTAGCCGATAATTCAGTAAGATCCATTACAGCGGAGAATACCACATGCGGTCGGTCAACTGCGAAATCATTCATGGCAACCTGAAGTTCATGACCTCGTTCGAATCTGCAATTTGTATCATTTCAACATGGCATATAAAAATACGAGTTCCGGCGTATTGATTTATTATTTTCTTCAAATGTTTCATTATAGATACAAACAAAAACGCATTTAGATAAATTTTATTCTAAATATTTTAATAATATCGTTATAATTATTTCATTCGTTATAATTATTTCATTCGTATGTTTTTATTTTTGTATTTAGGGGTATAATATCGATTTTTTACAATCTGCACATATAAAGAAAATGTTTCTAAATCATGTTCAATTTTTAAACAAATAATACCGATTTTTGCTCATTTTTTTAAATTTCTTCCTCCAAAAGAAAGTACAATGCTTTTTCTTTATTGGTCTCAATATAACCGATAATCGACAGAGAAGTGACAAACAAATATATATGTATATGGAACAGTATATTATTTATTAACCGCGACACTTTAAGATGTTCATATTATATTCTTAATCTTATTACAAATATTAATACAAATATATACATCGCAAAACAAAGTAAAGATAAATATTTCACCTTAACTGAAAAATTGAAATAAATACCTTGGATTTGCATCTGATGATCACATAATCTTTCGCTCAATTAAAGTGCAATCCTTTTGATTATAAAATAATAACACCCTACCACATTCTAACAAATTTATATATTGTACTTCTGTACACCAATTTTTCAATGGCGGGGAGATAACGTTAAAGCCCGTTAAATTCGTTCCAGATAGTGAACAAGTAAAATGGTTTCCTGCGGGGAACATTATTAATGACATAAAGATATTTCATTTAACTATTTTCAACACTTTTTTTTTTTTGGGGGGGGGGGTAAAAAAACGTTTGTATCAGGAATATAGTTAACAATAATCGATCAATATAGAAGAAAGTCTTTGGAAAGTGGTGACCGTTGAAGACCGGAGAAGGCCGAAGACAAAACAATTATTTCTTTTTAAGAAAATGATTAAATAGTCCTACCATTTTATGAACAATTCCGAGCAAAAAAAAAAAAATAAAAACACAAGTTTACGCAGAAAATATCTCTATTTATTATGGCAGATGCCACTACGAATATTTTAATTTTGTAGATTTTCAGTATTTGTAAAATTTAGATAGATTTTAAAGAAACATTGATAATTTTCAAACACATAATTCAAGTTTTTGCAACCTAAACGGTAAAATAATTATAGAAAATTAGAAATATCACGTAATAGTTTTTTGTTCTTAATTAGGTGTAGTTCGGACTAATTCCCTAGAGGTAAATCCGTAACGTATCGGCAAACGGTATTTAGTTAGGTTTTCGAAAAGGTCAATTAACCAATCATGTACGGTTTACAGATCACATGCTCCTCCATGTACCGAAAACAGGTCACGTGCTCCTCCATGCCTCAAAAGTTAAACGCGTACCAATACTCTGCGGTCTCCAGACCGCAGGGAATAACCCGTCAGGAATGTTTCATTAGCTCATTATACAAGTTACACCTAAGTGATTATACGAGACTATTACCGCTGCTAAAGGTAGCGATTCCATCTGTCCACTAACATAAGAATAGTTCAATGATAGTGTAAGGAACGGAATAATGGGTATTTAACAAGAACTTATTGCAAAGATTATGTATTTATGTGTATATGTCTAGATTAAATTTTACGGAACTCTTATTTCTGTTTTTTAAAAATGTTTTTATTTAGTAAACATACAAAACAAGTCGCTATGAGATAAATAGCATTTTTTCTAGATTTCTAAAAAATGATAGTTTCTTATAAACAATCTTATAAGTAAGACCAGTGTTTGTTAAGATTAACTGATACTTGAACAATATTTTGATAATAATTGAAACTTAATCTATATTCAGGTTGTTTATAGTGCAATTCTATATTCATAAGTAAATCATGCTAGACTGTAAGGTCATTCATAAGCGGGTGATAAGAACTGCCAAGATTGTAATCAACCGGAAACATTTGAGCACGCGTTTTTATTGCAACATGCAATTCCCCTAAATGATATGGAGGCATCAATCTTCAAATCAAACGTTACGGCTATAGACAGAAAGATGCAAACTGACCCCTTTTTTTTACATAAACGTATCGTCGGCCACGCTGCAGAATATCAAGGGTACCCCAAAGTTTTATTGCGAGGCTTATGGTTTTTTTGAATATGAATCCTGTCAGCAAGAAATCACATATATAGGTATGTATGTATAAAGATGACATCAGGCTTCCCGAGATAAATCTAATACACTAATAACTACATATTTGTATTTTGATATATACTCATTATTTGTAAAATATGTTTGTAAACATGCATTAAATGCAATTAAATAATTATGCTTAAACTAAATACATGTTTGTAACTATGCAACATATGCAAATTGTCTTAAAAAATACATAAAAATATCTCTATCCCCGTCGAATGTACAATGCCTGTCATGCAGCGGAATATCATGAATACCCCGGTGTATTATAGCGAGGCTCATGGTCTCTACAAAATGAACCGTTGTAAGCAAGAAATCACATACATGTACAAATGTATAAGGATGGCACCAGGCTACCCGACATTAAACTTATACAGAGTCAATTCCACGACAAATCCCTCGGAAACTGTGGAAATTATCATATATATCAATCTCTTTCATTATCGTGTGTTACATGAAAGCATTAAATGTTCCAATATCACAAAAATAATTTAGATATTGAATATTCTGACAGTTGAAAAAGATATTTTGTCACTTGTAAAGTTTGTCTTTTTCTAAAAAATTAATTTACCTAAACTATTTAATGAAGTAATGAGATATAAAGTGTAAAGCTTGGGTCAGCTTTGAACCATTTATGTAAAAAATATATGTTGATATAGTATTAATTTTAAAGGGTGATTGCATGGACTTGCTTTTTTCCCTTAAATAGCAAAACAGAATAAGAAAATTTATACTAAACATAGTCAAAAGTTACCAATTCTGTGTTCTTAAAGAATAAGAACGTCATTAAATCTTAAATTGGAGTAAGTACATGTTCATAATATAAACATCAAAACAACGCATGTGTGTGCATATTAAAAGCAATATACAATCATTTTTCAATGACGCATTGGACTGTATATTTCAAAGTATGTTGATAATTTACTACAAAGTAAGCTGATAAAATTTCATTACAATACACGTTCACGTTCACGTTCAAGAGATATTTAAAAAGTCCACGACGTTTTAAATCACCTTTCGTACGGATACTCTCAAATATATTATCAATCATTCTGACATATTGGACAACTATAATAACACCATAAGTCTTAATTATACAAGTTTTTTCTTATAAGGAAAAAAAACTATTTAAAAAAGTATTACATACTAAACTTTGTAAGCTATTTATAACACGGTAACACATTTAAGAAAATCTGAAATCACTTAACATCTATGTCTGCCCAAGCTCAGGATGTTATTTAAGGACCGTTTGTTATTGTATTTTTTTATTTAAGAATATGCGGAAATGTTCGGTCAGAGATGTCATCTACGACTTTAGTTCCGTCGATTGGTTTGCGTGTAAAAGCATTCCATTTTCAAAAAAAAGTGTTTTTTTTATATGATAAATATTAACAGGTAAAGAATAATTTACTTTTGAGGTTGATACAATTAAACAATTTTGTAATGTTTTAAATAAGTAAACTAGTCATCATTGTTAAATGTTAAGATAATCTATATGCAAAACGATACTTCATATTGAATCGATTGAGGAAAAACATTCAAAACTTATCAGTTAATGTAACTTTTATTCAACACAATATCTTTTTAAGTTCTAGAAAGTTACGTAACTTTAAGTATAGCTTTGAATGTCAACTGTCCCCAATTTCTTAATAAAAAAGTAAAAAAAAAACGTTACGTTATATATCAAACATCAAATAAACAAGTTAACAATGTATAAAGATCAAAACCATTTTTAAAATATTAATAAGGAAATTTTTAAGGTATAAAACTTTAACAAATTTGTATAGATGATATAAAAGGAAAACAAATATAAATATTTTGCACATGAAAAAGTTAGAAAATAATAAAAAGTAAACAAAATCGATCAACAAGTTCTCGTTTTCATTTCCTGTATAAAATTGATTTTGTCTTTTCTGGTGCATGCTCATTAAACACTATCTGTTTGACGTGGCGTGGCTATTTTACAGGTACTCGCAATAGACTGTTGACATCACTATTTCCTGGTTGGTGTGACTTGGATTTTCAAAAGTTTGAGGGAATTTTAAATCGTTGAAGACGGTATGTAGATTATCTAAGGTTATAGTTTAAATTGACATTCATAAATGTTCATAAATGTTGTACTGTTCTTAAGGATTCTTCTAATTTGTATATAAAAGTATATACGAAAATTATTTATACACAATGTTATCAGGATTCAGGTTTTCAGAGAGTTCTTTTCAGAGTTTTTACTGCATTTCTAATACAACACAACAACTTTGAAATTTATATAAATTAAAACAACCACCAAAAATATAAAGATATATAATAAAAGCAGTGCAATTTTCTGTTCTTTTTTATATTTGTTTTTACATGTTTATTTTTATTTTATAGTAACCATTTTCAATGCGTAAGGTCAATTTAACCAAAAATTGGTATAGCATTATAACATGGTATATATAACTTTCTCTAACATTTCCACTAATCATTAAAAAAACACTTGGTTACATAATGTTATTATTAATATGAACATTTGTATTAACTTTACCAGAAAGTTTATACCGTGACTTAACACTGCTTTTCTTTTAGTCGTAATGAAGTTTATAAACATTTTGATATCTGAATCATTATCAACAGCAATTAAATCTGACTGAATAGCATTATATACTGTCTGTGACTGAGGATTGCCGTTTACAAGTATGGAATAAGGGGTCTGATAATTCGGAATCAGTCTGAAATTGCATTTCTTGTGATTGTGCATTACTTTTAACATTAATTGAACATTTTAATTGTTGTCGAAGATGCTTCTGTAATTCGGGTAATAGAATATTATCTTCATAATCAGAATTTGACCTTTTTATTCTTACATTCTTAGCAACTTGCGGTAATATTGGTCCTGATATTTCTGAAGCATCATCGGCATTTCTTTTTGGTCGGCCAGTATTATCTGCTTTGGGTATTGTCCAGTCAGTAATATTTGCAAGTCTAATTTGTGCTGTGTTTACCTTAAATGTTGAAATGTTAAGCTGTTTTTTGTGTAAGTCAATGGTGCCATTTTTCTCCACAATTCTATAAAATGTATATTTTTTTTTTCTAACTCTTTAAAAACTTTCTTTAAATTCTGATCCAATATCTGTGACCATTGGCAAGGGACATGCATATTTAGGATAAATGTCTTCTAATTGTAAATGTATGATTGTATCAGTACAATTGTAAACAGTAGGAAAACAGTCAGGATAAGCACTGTAGAGGTCAATAAAACATATAATGTAATTGTTTTAACGCATTGTATGTTCATAAGGTCCGAACATTCTATACTAAGCGTTGCAAATGGATATGGAGCTATTTTAGTCCCGCTCATTGATACTTTTATTTTCGTAATATTACCTGATTGACAATCAAAACATTTAGAAACATATTCATATAAGTCTTTGACCATATTTGATCAGAAATATTTTTGTTATATTGTTGTTATTAACCTTTGTGTTCCTGGGTGACCATTCTTTGAATGATATTGAGTAATGACAATGTTTTTAAGTGTTGCGGAACAAACAATCTAAGATTAGTATTGTCATCTACAATAGACAGATAATAAAGAACTTGGTCAATTTCTAAATATTTTCTCTGCATTGATTTAGTTGGCTGTCATTGGTGACGTTACATTTTCTGTTTGATCTTTATCTTGCTCTGAGGCCATTTAATTTATCTTATTGTTTAATATCTTCTATAATTGGCTCTTGAATTTGGTATTTCTTGTTAGCCATTTGTTTAGCATTAAGATGAGTAGAATCGAAAGCATTTACTTTATAGCTGTCATCAGTTTTCTCAGCATGTCCTGTATCATAATATATAATATATTAGTATTTGATTCTAGGACTGTTATTTCAAAGGCATTGTCATTAATATCAGGCTCGTAAAGTTCAACATCAGACTTATGAGCACTTTTTCTCATCGGCATGAGGTCTGCAATTTAATTTAATTTTCTGGGTAGATATTCAATTGTGAAGTTATTGGCAGAAATATATAAAGCCCAAAGCTGATTTTTTTTTTTTTTTGCATTAATGCTCCTAGAAACTATTTCAAAGGCTTATGGTTTGTTAATAGAGTAAACTCTGTATTATATAAATAAAAATCGGTTTTGTATATGTGATACATAATCATTTAATAACTTCGGAATTATGATAATATAACCAAGATGACCGTCTGCAAATGCTTCTAAACATTGCAAGACATTTGGCATGAGTTATTGAAAAATCCAGTTGCAGAACCTAAACATAAGGGGGTAACGTTGAATTCAAAAAGTTCTCTGAACTGAATGTTGTAAAAGCTGTATTTTGTTGTCCGACTCATTTACGGATATCTGCCAAAATTCTGATTTAATATTAAGTGTTGTAAAATATTTTAAAGGCTCTAGTAGTGTTAAAATATCATCAATAAGAGCAAGGGGGTATGCTGTTGGCTTTGGAAATTTATTCAATTGTCTAAAATCAACACAAATCCGCTTTGAACCATCGTGTTTCCGACCACCACAATCGGGAAACTATTTTGACTATGACTTCTTCTTATAATATTTGCTTCTAACAACTCATTGATTGCGTCACTAACAAATTTTCTGTTATTTAAAGCTGTGCGATATGGACGTAAGTTGAGTTGAGGGTGATTACTTGTTGGTATTTTCATGGTTACAGTATGTATTGAGTTAATTCAGAATCTTAATTTGCACTATTTTTCCTTATAAAGTTTCTAACAATATTAAAATGCTTTGAAGGTGTATGAATATCACGTTCGATATCTTTATTAAGAGAGTCAGTTGTTTGAAGAGCCTGTGACCGAGTTAATGCTCTCAACTTCTGAAACATTAGCTACCACAGCATCTCATTTCAGTCTAAAAGTTCCATGTGTATTATTGACAATAATAGGAAATCTTCTATCAGCCGACAGTTTCATGGTTCAGAAGAATAACATTCTGGTTAAATTTAACTAGTGATGCTATATGAAAATCTTCTTCAAGGGGTACATATGTATTATCAACTCTCAAGCAGCTAAAATCAAAATATAATATAACGACATTTTATGTTAACCTATAACGGCCTGAAATATTTTTTTTTTCTTTTTTTGCTTTTTATTTATTTATTTTTTTTTTCATTTTAGAAACAACATATAATTTTTGAATTAGTTCTGTTTTCCCTTCTTGAAAAGTGATATTTATATAAGGATCTATTTGTAAAAATTACCGTCAACTGAACATATATTTTTTGTTTGTTTTATAAAGTTTTAAGAGGATTGTTCATTTTTTATACTTCAGCACCTGGATCAACTAACGATCTGTACTTATAGTTTTTATTTTTGTCTAAAATATAAATAAGGACTATCCGTTTTTTTTTTATTTTATCGTTCCTGTCAGAGACACCTTTGTGACAGGAACTTACTAGTTTCCCTTAAAATGTGTTTTGTTTCTGTCGTAAAAATTTCGTTTACGGCATTCTCCCATAACATGTCCAAAAGTATTACATGTCCAACACTTAATCTTTGTTTTATACTTATTGTTGCTATTATTTTTCCTAAAGCGTGAACAAATTTGACGGTAAAATATACAAAATATATCTCTTTTTTCCTATATCTAAAATTAAGATATGATGACCTGACCTCTTACAGTAAACACAAAATAAAATGTATAATACTGACTTAAATTGTTTGCTTTGTAATTATTGTAACTTGCGTGATTTTTAGAATAAGGAAACGTTCCAGCAGAAATTCTAGCCCTGAAATGTGTTCATTCATGGCGTAAATTTTAGCATCTTGTAAAGTGTTTGGCTTTTCTCTTGTAAGTTTAAGTTTTAAATAATTATGCGCTTGTAAACAATTCAACTAAATGAAGTTCAAATTAACTTGTATCTCCTTGTTTATAATTTTCATAATCGGTTTCATTACAATTAATAATTTTTTCATTAAAAAATTGAACTCTTTCTCCCCAATCTTGTTTTAATTATTTTCAAAATATATAATTAATGTTGTAAATCTTTAATTTTTCAAAATCTAGTGCTTATTTCTGCTTTTAATTGTTCACACGAATTGCGAGGATAATCACACAAATATCTACATATTAAACCGCTTACAGTGGCTTAACTTGCCTGAAATGTGACTTCTTTTGTTTATTATCATCAAAATCGTTTAAAACAGCATATGTCTCTATAGATTTTATCCAGTCATCAAAATACTTAGAGTTTGCCATCAACATTTTGTACTATTTCTGATAAACCCTATTTTACTATGACAAAGCAGCCGTTGTGGTGTAATAGCAAGAAACGCACAACTGTATTTTACATTTTAATTATACATGTGTGTGCAGAATATACAAATCTCAATTCAAAACTGACCAACAACACCATTTAGTCCGTCTTTATACATGGCAGCTTCCCACCTAAATCTTACAAAATACGTATACTCTCAAATATAGTATCAATCATTCTGCACTAGGAACTTTGTAACCTTCGTATGTATATGAATTTCAAAATTTAATAACAGCCTAAAAATATATCTATATGTCGATTATAATAATATGATATACAAACAACATTTATCTCAATTATACAACACAGTTACAGGAAAAATTAACAACAGCAGAAGATTGCGTCATTTCATGTGTCATCCATTCTATTAACAACACAACGATACCGACTTGTACAGATATATATTTAGGCAGTGAATCTGTCGCAATCAACAACATGTCGGACACGTATTGGCCTACGTCGTGAATGAGTAAAAAGCTTATCCGTTAAAGACAATGCGCATATGACATCGTTAACGTCAAATAAAAAAATAAAAAAATAAACTGTGTGCCACATTGCATTCAATTAAAACTTTTCATGAAGGCAAACATTAAACAAAAAATAAAAAGTCGCCAAGTGAACTAGACAATATGGCCTTGATGAAGTTCGCATACGGGATTTTTATCTTCATAAATATGAATAACTATACGCACATGTATATGGAACAGATACGGAATCACGTACAAGCCTGGTCATATATGGATATGTTTATGAATTGATAAATACTAAAGAGTGACTCGATTTACTTTATTCTTTAAAATACTCCAATTATGAAGATAAAGTTCTTAAGCATATGAATATACCGATTCTACACACAATGTATAATCAAATATGTACTATGCACTATCGTACAAGCCTGTATTTCGGTCATGTAAACGTGTCAATTATATGTACATGCATGTCATTGATACTACCTGTACCATCTTTTATCTCGAAAATACAGCTCTGTAGACCCTGTGTACAACTCAAAATTATAATTCCGTATATCCCTGTATATATCGAAAAAAAAAACGATCACGTATATCATCCGTATATGTAGAAAATACGGGTCCGTATATCTTTTGTATACATAGAAAATACAAGTCCGTATATCCTCTGAATATTTATAGTAGGGAAAAAATTATCTTGATACATTCTGTATAAGGGATTTTATTCTCCGTATACTACGAAAGTACGATCAAATATACGTGCATGTATATGGGGCAAATACGGAATTACGTCTATGCCTGATCCATATAAGGACTTCCCGTATACCCTGTGTTAACAATGTGACGATTCTCGTGATGCTTGATTTGTCTGCTGTTTTTGCTACAATTGATCACGGAACGCTCCTTCGCCGCCTTGAACGACACTTTGGAATTACAGGCAAGCCTCTCGCATGGATGACGTCATACCTGACCGACCGATACCAGACTGTATGCATAAACAACAAACTATCACAGCCAGTCCACATGGAGTACAGTGTACCTCAAGGGTCAGTCCTGGGACCCAACAGCTATGTGATGTTTACAAAACCTGTCGGAGAAATCTGCCGTAAACATGATCTAAACAACCATTTCTTCGCAGATGACTCACAACTTTATCTATCCTTCAAACCAGTGATTCAAGATAATATAAACCGTATTGAAAGATGTATTTAAGATATTGTAAGTTGGATGAATGCCAACAAGCTGAAGCTAAACGGCGACAAAACAGAGTTGATCATCTCATCTGAACATAACGCACAACCTATTTCAGATGTTACAGTAACAGTCGTTGGTTCGAAAATTAGCCAATCATCTAGTGTGCGCAATCTTGGTGCATTTCTTGACTCGAACATGAGGATGGAACAACATGTAAGTAATGTCTGTGGGAACTGTTATGCACAATTAAGACAAATCGGTCACATCAGACCCTATCTTACTGTTAAAGCAACCAAATCTCTAGTAAATTCACTTGTTACCTCTAGGTTAGACTACTGTAATGCACTGTTATATGGAGTCTCTAAGCAGTCAATGACCAAGTTACAACATGTTCAAAATACAGCAGCTAGAATTGTGACCAAAACACTCAAATATGACCACATAACACCTATCTTACGTGAACTTTACTGGCTTCCGGTATAGTATCGGGTCGAATATAAAATTTTGACTTATACATATAAATTCCTCATCGATCAATCACCAGCCTATATAAAAGACATGATAGACGTGTACATCCAAGTCAGGAATCTGAGGTCCCAAGTTACAGAAAGTGCAAAATGAGTGTTTTTCAAGTTTCAGAGTAACATTAGCCTCACTAAAGTGTTGTGATTTGAAAATTACAAAACAATGTAATCTTTCAAAAGCACCGGAAACGATTTTTTTAAAAGTAGTTTATGCGGCCTTGTTATTATTTGGGGTTAGCTTAAGAGAGACCGCAACCTCTCACACAGTGTTATATAAATTTACAAATAACATTTGCTAGATCTTACACGATCACTATCACCGAAATAATTCAATTATCGAATATATAACATAATATAACATAGATTTTTTGTTGTTCATGTTCACCTGTGTCACAATTTTAGGTTTAAAATATATCGTCGCCTTAATTCCAGAGTGTCGAAACTCTAATTTTGAAAAAATGAGTGTTTGGTATCAAAATGTTCGTAATTTTATGCTCTATCTAATGGTAAGAACAACATCACTCTGGTTCTTGCCAGTAACAATATATTGAATGGGTCAGAGTGATGTAAGTCCAAAAATTGTAATAAAAATCCAGTCCATAATATCGTAACTTTTGAACCAATAGTTTGTTAAGATTCTAGTCACGTGATGCTGTTTTGACAAAATGGCAGATTTTTCAAGGTATCAGGAATGACTTTTTACGTTTTATATTTCTTGATAACATGTGTTTTGCTTTAGATGTTATCTAATTATCTATAGATTAATATTTTATTGAACTGTTTCAAACCTTTAAAAGAAATATAAACTACTCTTAACCCTTGAGCTAAATTCAAAGCACCATGCTGTGTTATGAAATTCGGATAGCATGGAAATCGGATAAATTGATACAAACTTTCAATATTCACAAGTTTCAGCTGCTAATAACTTGATATGTGATTGATTATATGATTGATTGATCAATGTTACCATTAAATAAGGACAATCAGGTTTTGCATAAGATTGTTTATACTTTTAACTTACAAACAAAACTCATCAAATAGAAACATAATACTGCCATTGTTACATTTTGTACAATGTTTTTCTTTAACTATATAAGACAATTTACCGTACAGGTGCTAAGTGATTCGAATAAAATTTACACATATAACTTTACCACTCATAACTGGTGTTAAATTAGGTTAATCATGTTTATTTCATAATTCATAATTTCATAATTTTCATAATTTCAAAATTCTGCACTTTCATATAACGATCACAAAAATATCAAAGGTTTTGCTGTCCAAGGCATTATGCAATCCAGGGTGGTTAACAATACCCACTGTCATATCGAAAGAAAGACAAAACACTTTTAAAATGGCAGAAGTGTTCAGTCCTACATCACTCGTTTTGTGTTCTTAAAACAGTACGTCCAAACGTCAAAGACTATATGGTGGGTTAAAATTGACAATATCCCTATAACAAAAGTTTAAAAGCTGAGAACGAGTTGTCTCAGATGCACCATTTAGCGTTAAATAAGAGACGTCATTTGCACAACAAATACTTATTAAACAGAATGCCACCCGGTTGACCTACTCAGCTATTTTGCATAAATTAACAGGGTGTCAGTCTATACCTTTTTGTCAACATAATCATTTTCAATCTTATGCTAAAATTTCTTATGTAATTGGAACATGCAAAACAAGTACCGCTAAAACCGGTGCTAGAGGCAGTGGGGGATGTTGGACTTTTAAAGTTATCCCTCATGTACATATTTAATCAAACAGAGTGTGCAATTTTCATGCAATTATGTGATTTTAATGCTTCCGAGACTTTTTTCAGATATGTATGTATCACCACAGCAGATGTCACAGCTTTCCACAGCTTCATAGTACTACATGTGCCGTGTGGCAGACGTAATTAGTAACTGTTGCCTCGTACTTCAGTGTTGTTATATTTTTGTCTAGTCCTTAATCATTGATTTCCAGCGCTTTTAAGTGGCAGAAATAACTGTTTCCGGGTAGTTTATCGGAAACCCGGCGGAGTCCCCAAGAAGCTAGTATATTCCGGGCCTAACCTGCATTTGCCATTTTTGCTTCTGAATTTCGTGTACATGCCACTACATGCATACATGTTTATTTACTAGTTTTGACAATATACTTTATTTGTTTCTCATTTGATTGTGACCCATATAATTAATAAAAGGTAAGTTGATTAGATGGGATAATCCTTCTTTTGCTGTTTACAATTATTAATTTTTAAGGGTAGCGCATACACAGCTCTAATTACCGTCTTCATTTGCTTGTTAAAATTCGTATATGAACTTAAGTGTTCCTTGTGGTTCACTTTTTAAAATTATAATTTCTGAACAGTATTTATAAGGTTTTTAACTTTATTGTTAAAAAGGTTAATAAAATTGTAGAAAAAAAAGTTATAGAAATAAAGATTCAACCTTTAACGGTATAGTATCGTGTACCTGTTCGCAGTTAAATTCTCATTAATCTGCACTCTTTATTATTTATTTATTCATTTATTTGAAAGCGTGTGTTACTCATGATCTACTCTTTTCTTTAAAGACTTTTCTTCAGTTTTTATGAAAGTATATAGTTCACCATAATATGAAGAGGAAAACACTTGCCATGTTGGTTAATAATCTTTCAAAAAGGTCCTAACATGTGATAATGCATGCTACATGAACAAGTATTTACGTTTTCAGCCTTACTTGATTAAATCCTACATCAGATTTTGATTTTGCTGAAGTTTAGCTACGGTAAACTTTAAACATTAAAAGTTTGAATAGGTTTAATTAATTTTATATTTACTATTTAAGGCACATTATTCCTCAGAGAAATACATATTTTTTTTCATTCTTAAGAAATGTTCAAACACATGTTTTGATAATGTTTCAGTAATGAATTTTAAAGCATATAAGATGTTTAACAAGTAAAAAAAGGGTCAATAAATATTCGTTATGTGTCTTTAAAAGGCTAGAAAAATGTAAACAAAGTAGTACTTTGAACTTCCATTAAATATAATTATTAAACTTTGCCAACAGAGTATTAGATAAAAAGGAATAGTCCATCTATTATTTTTTTAATTATTTCATATTTATGTTAAACTGTAACAAGATATCAAAAATAGAATGTCTTTGAGAAATAAAAAAATATTGCCTTTTTAGGCATAATGGGCCTTTTAATGATTAGCAGTCAAAGTCAACTTTTAAACCACCAGATACGAGCAGTCACCAGAGTAGAAAACCACCGCCGTCCCGTATTCTTATTTTCCCTCTATAACAATTAGATATTCGCCTAAGTTCTTTTAATTTAAAAATTATAATAACCCCCCCCCCCCTACCCCCGGTCACTCTGCCCCCCCCACAAAAACACCGCGAAATCCTTGTATCCCGTTAATTTTATTTCCTTATATAATTTTAAAATTATTATTTTGAGTAATTTTTAATTAGATATACTTAACTTTGTTTAATAAAAAAAACCCTTTTTGGACAAAAAAGGGAAATTCCCATTTTACATCTTTCAAACGAAAAAATGGGGAGATAGGTTTTTATCAGCTTTATAAGATATTTTTAATTTATAAAAATCCCAAAAATTTTCAATTACGAATTGCATCTCGAAAATGGAAAATTTCCCGTCCTTTTTTAAGGGAAAAACCCCCGTTTTGTGGAGAATTAAAAGGGACCCAGAAAACATTTTTCCTGGGGAAATAATAGTACTTTTGCTATGTTTATAGGGTTTACTTTTACTTTTTTCTAAACATTTAGAAAAAAACTTTTCTCCCTTTTTTTTAACGGCAAATAGCCCACCCCCCGGGTTCTTTTCCCCACTATGAATGGAAATATATTTGTTTTATTATTTCCCGGGGTATCCGAATGATTATTGTAAAATTTAAATTTGCCTTGATTTTTCCAATAAAAAAAGTGTTTTATAAAAATTTATTTGGAAAAAAAACCTTTTAAAGTTTTTTCTCTTAAGATTTTTCAAAAGATTTAATAAAATTTTATTTTCTTTTTAAGGTTTTAAAAATTGAAAATAAAATTTATTTTGTTGTTTTTTGGGGGAATTTGTTACAAGGCAAAAAAACCCGGGGGTTTTATATCATTTTTTTTCTCTTTTTTAAATATTTTTCCGGGCATTTTAAAATTAGACAAATTTTCCCTTACAAAGTTTTCCCTTAAATTATAAAATGATAAAGGGCACACTTTTTATGGGAAATTAAATTTATGTAACCCTATCAGTATGAAAAAATTTTTAAAATGTCGTTCGCACTAATTTAAAAAGAGACCCCTATTAGATTACCAAAATGACATTTTGGGGGTTTTTTTCATATAAAATAAAAAATTATTTATTAATACAGTAAAAGTAAGCATATGGGGAAACCCAAAAATTCTTTTTTTTTTACAAATGGGTGTAAAATATGGGGTTATTTTGATGTTTGACGCTTTGTTATTACTTCTTGATTTTTAACATGGGAAATATCTTTTAAATTTGTATAAAAAATATTTAAATTTTTCTATGAAAATGCATTTACTAATAATTTATTTCATGCAATTTCCTCATTCACTTTTTATCCCAAAAATTTGCCTGGTTTTAGTGTTTTTGTTTACTATCATTGCCCTTTCTATATTTGCTTTGTTTCCTCGTGATTTTCCCAGCTTAAGAAATTGAAAAAAAAAATTTCCTTTTAATCTTATTAAAATTTTTGTGAATAATTATTTTAAAATTAAATTTAATTTTTATTCTTTTTAAGAATAGCCTTCTTTTTTGTATTTTTAAGTGTTTTTTTAACTAAATTTTTGTGTAAATTTTTTAACGTTACTTTTTAATTTTATAAAAAAAATTAATATTAATAATTTTAAAATTTGGGTTACCACGCTTTTATGTAAATTTTTTACGTTTATCTAAACTTTGTATCTCTTAATCTACCGCCCCTGCTTTTTGGGAAAAAACAAAAATTTAAAAAAATTTTTAAAAAACACACACACCACACGATATTATCTGACCAATATTAACATTGCTAATGATCTTGAAAACTCAGTCTTGCTGTTTATATTTGCTGGAATTAAAATGTATGTAAAAATTTTCAGTTCATTTATATGTATTAGTTATATATACTTGATGCTTTTTTATTTCGCATACCTCTATCATTATGAAATATAATGTAACATATTTTACAATTTATATTTGATAATGAGGACAGAAAAAATCCTACACAATCTAAAGTTTTCTTAAAGGTTATATATGGAATATAGCCCTTTGAATGACGCTTTCTGTATTTCAAAGATTAGGGAATGTGACTCCTCCATTACGGCGCGCAAATATGGGCAGATCGTTGTCGTATCAGAAATCCTAACCGAAAGATTTCTCTCCATCACCAGCATATATTATCTTTATTAGCAACTGGTTGATTAAGCTTTTTTTACATTTTTATCTTTATCATGTAACATCCTCTGTACAAGCCAATTTAAATCAATGAGTAGCTCAATTGGTGGAAATTTTAACTGCATATTATAAATATTTTACAAAAAAGAGATTTTATGAAAAATATAAAATAGCGTGCGCTTCATCACCAAGAATAAGATTTATTCGAAAATAATATTTGTACGTTAATAAAATCTGTATCAGAATGATATAAAAAAAAACTCTATATGAATATAATGTCTTTATAAAATAAGATCTATAACGAAAATAAAATCGGTGTTAAAAAAAATATTCTGAAATCTTTAACAAAATTTCCATAAAAATAAGATATAAGTATATGAAAAAAATATAAATTGGGACTGTGATAAATCCCCAATAAAAAACCTTTTAAAAAAATGGGCTTTAAAAAGAAGTTGCCCCAAAATTCGGTAAGTGCAAAAAAACCCAAAATAATCCATAAAACCGTTTTAGCGCATTTTTTGCCCCAAACATTGAAACGTGCCCAACCTTATGTATTTTATTTTTCTCTCAAACCCGGTACTTATCAAATTAAAGCATTTTAAAAGCAAAAAATTATACCCTTTTTTTTACAAATTTCATATTACATTAATTCCTTTCATCTTTATTTGGGTTATAAATCTTTTCCCATAAAAATATCTTTTTTTCAATAAATTCTTATTTTTTAGGGTTGCCCTTTTGAACATAAAATTTTTTTAAAAAATTTCTTATTTCCTTTAAAGATCTTTTTTTAAAATTTATCATTCTGAAACAGATATTATTTTCATCATAAAATTTGTTTATTTTTATATAATGTTTTTTAAGGGGTATATTTTCATGCAACTTTTTAAATTTTTATATTTTATAAATTTTTTAAAAATTTTTAGTCGAAAAAAAACATTTTTTTTCAACAGATTTTTATTTTCGCAGTATCTTTTTTCAGTATCCCAGGGAGATCTTATTTTCGTGATTTTATGTGACCTTTTAAAAGATTTTATTCCAATTTTTCCCTAAAGATCTTTTTTTCCCTAAGATCACATTTTCAACAGGGTACTTTAAAATTATATAGTTTTTATTTAAAAGGGATTATTTTTTTTACTGATGTCATTTTTTATATATATACCTTTTTTTCTTATTTCATTCCCAAAAAAATTTAGTTTTTAACAACCAAAAAAAACGAAATTTTAAAACAATAGAATTTAAAAAAAAGATATATTTATTTTTCTTAGACCCGATTTTTTATTTTTGCTTTTCACGGGGATTTGAGATTCCCGTTTCGATATATTTTGGGTCAAAACATCATTTTTAAAATAATTTTTTGGTTTTTAAATTTTTTAATTTTTCCCCGTAAAAAACATTAAAATTTAAAGCATAAAAATTTAATTTTCAAATTATTTTAAAAGTTTAAAAACACTATTTTTAAAAAAAATTTTTATTGTAGCTGGGTTTTTTTAAATTTTCCCCAAAATAGCTCATCCAAACTATACCCATATCTTACATTTAAAAAAAAAAAAAAAATATCTTTCTACAGACATTAATATAAAGATTTAAATTAAAAAAGGCCGGGAAAAGACACAACCCCACGAGAACTGTTACATGATTGTTTTCCCGCACTGCACCGACATTTCAAACAAAATTTTCCCAAAAATAAAAATAAAAATAATTAATAATAATAAAAATAATAAAATAAAAAATAAAAAAATGAAAATTTTTAAAAATTTTATGAATTTTAACAATATTGACAATCTCAAACAAAATTTTTTACTAAAAATTTAAAAATACTTCATGTGTTAGCAATTTAAAAACCCCCCAATATTACCCCTTTTAAAAAATTGTTTCGTCAAAAAATTAACCCCAAAAAACCCAAAAAAATCTTTTAAATATTGCATTTTTTATCATCTGTAAACATTTCGGGTTTGCTTCTTTTTTTCTTTTATTAAAAATTATGATTTACCCCATATTTATAAAAATTTTTAAATTCCTTTTTTCATATTTTAAAAAGTAAATTTACCCCGGGTTTTTGAAATTAAATTTTTTTAATTTTCGTTTTTGGGAAGTAGGGAATCTTAAAATATAAAATAATTTAATTTTTTGTATTAAACAAATATTTTTCTTCAAAAAAAACGTTAAAATTTTTCCCAAAAACGGATTAAAATGGGAAAAACTATATGGTATTTTTTAAAGTAGGAAATCGGTTTTCGAACAGCATTTAAAATTTACGCCCGATTTACCTTTTTCGTTTCGCGCATTTACTAACTGGGGTGTTTTGATATTTAAAATTTAAATTTCCCCTAGTATTTTCTTTTATAAACGAGGGGACTTGCAAATAGCACAAAAAATTTAGGTCACTAAATCCTTTTGTATTTAAAAAAGGTCCCCGGGCCCCTTTGGGTTTTCCCTTTATAAAAAATCTTTCGGTCTGCATTGGCATTTTTCCCCACAAATACAATATTTTTCTCCCGGGGGATTCGACGCTTTCAAGTAGTTAAATTTTGATCAGTTTAGGAGGCTGATTCAAGCGTCTGCATTAATAACTGATTTTATTAGTCTACTTAAATATAGCCCTTTATAAGTAATTAAATCTAACTTTTAAATTACAAATAGTTACCCTTGAACGGAAATGATAATGTACAATTCAGTATACACATGTATATAAAGCTTACTCATTTACTTACTAAACTTTAAAAAATTAAACACTTTTTAACTTTAAGTCACTAAACACAACATATGCCTAACTAGAACCTCAGTAACAAAGATTTTAGATTTCACTTCCACTACTAAAGGTTGTAAGTTTGAATTCTCAAGGAAGCATTAATTTCTATATTTCTTTTTTATATAACCTTTTTGTAGTTTTGAAGCTATAAATCTTTTAAAAATAAATTTTAAAATAAATAAATAAATAAATAAATTAAATAAATAAATAAATAAATAAATAAAAAATGAATGAATGAATTGGATTGAATTGAATAAATGAATGAATGAATGAATGAATGAATGAATGAATGAATGAAGAGATGGGATAAATATATAAAAATGAATGATTGATTGAATGAATGAATGAATCGGATAGATAGATAAAAATGAATGGATGAATGAATGAATGAGATGGGATAAATAGATAAAAATGAATGAATGAATGAATGAATGAATGAAATGAATGAATTTGCACGACGTTGTTATGCCATTTATCCATAACGCCGTAAGTGTGAATTATTTATCGAAAAACTATACTGGTAATTCGTAATAAAGAATTAATAATTGCCCAAACAATACCTCCCTTTTTTAGTGATAATGTTTATTTGCTTTAAATAAAAACTGTATAAACATAATTATAATGCGCAATTAACTTTTCTAATATCTTTATTTCTAATTTTTTTAACTTATACGTCGGCAATAAATCTTTATTTCTAATTTTTTTAAAACTTATACGGTCCCGGGCAAAAACACGATTTAACAAAAAATATCCGGAAAAATATATCGAACATTTTTCGATTACCGTCATTAAAAATAATGTTGTGAATTTAGAAAACATCCTTCCTTTTTGAAATGTTCAAACTTTTTAGGTTAAGTGTGTTAGGTACAGATAAAATATAATAAAGATCTTTGCAAAAGTTTTACTTTATGATGAATGAAATATCTGCATGAGTTTTCCCATCTATAAGCCGATATTTAGATTCCCCTAGATAACGATCTTTATCTTACCCTTGATGTATGAAAAAAGGGTTTTACGTTTGCTAACGAAAATATATGTTTGTTTATTATTGGCCAGAGTTTCTTTTTGGAAAAATTATGTGTTAAATTTATTAATTAACTATCATCTTTTTGTTTTTTTTTTTTTTTCAAAGTTACATCCGTTGATATATATATATATTATATAGTTTTTTCATTTATACATTGGCGTTGACGACTATAAGTTCATAAAACGTTTTAATAATTTTTTAAAAGCGATTTTCACTCGAAATTTTGCATTATGAATTAAAGAGGGACATTGGAAATTGTTAAAAATTTAAAAATTATTTCAATATTAAATAAAATATCCCAAAACAACTAGGGTTTTTCCCTTTAATGAAAGGCTGGTCAAATCTACTAATTGGGCCAGCCCAAATGCCCGCCGGCGGGTTGGAATTCCCCCCCCGGGGGTTTTTTTAAGGGTTGGGGGGGGGGAACCCTTCTTTAAAAAAAGGGGGGGGGGGACCCCCCCAAAATTTTTCCCCCCCCCCCCCCCCCCCCCCCCCCCTTTTTGGTAAGCAAATATTCCCCACCGGGGGGGGGGGCCCGTGATTCCCCGTTTTAAGGGGTTTTTGCCAAAGAGACAACCGGGAAACCCCGGGCATTAAAAAATATTTTAAATCTTCTTAACAAATTTCCCAAATTTCTTTTTCCCCTTTTGGCTTTAAAGGCCCCCTTTGCCTCCCCCTTTTGCCCCCAAATTTTTAATTTTTTCCCCAAAAGCTTTTAATTTTCAGTATTTCCCTTTTTTTAGTATCCAAATTTTACCCATAACCCCAAAAACCTGGGAACCCCCCTTTTGCTTCTGTTGCCCGTTTTTGGCAAAAAAAGTACTGTTAAATTTTCCAAAAAATTTGTATGGGGGAAGTTTTTTTAAATTTCTACTTTGTTTAAAATTTTTGCTTTTTCTTTTTCATGTTTAAAAAGGCAATTTTAACATACTTTAAAACCTAATTTTAAATGTTATAAATTTCGTTTTGCCCCCTTTTTTTAAATTAGTTAAAAAAAATTTTAAAATTTCTTGACCAAAAAGTTTTCCTTTTTAATGGGGTATTTTTCTGAATCTTTCATATTTTTTCCTTTAAAATAAAGGGGAATTTGGAAAAAATGAAAATTTCATTTCCCCAAAAATAATTTGGAAAAATTTTTCCCCTGTTTTTTTAAGGGGGAAAAAGCACATTAAATGAATTCAAAGAAAATTTCGCTATTGCTTTTCCCAAAATTTTTTACATTTTTTAAAATTTCCCCAAAACATTAATCACTCTACAATTTTTAAAAAAAGCAAAAAATAAAGTAAAATTTTCATCAAATTTAACGGGGTAATAAAAGGAAAAGGTAATCTGACCCCCCTTTTATTTTTTAATTTCCTTTCAAAAAAAAAAAACCTTTGTATTTAAAACATTTTCTTTTTAAAAATAAAAAATTATATTAAATTTTGAAATAAATCTTGGGACCGGTTTTTTCTTTAAATTTTACACAAAAAACACAAATAAAGCAATTTTTTTTTTCCTTTGATTTATTTGGAAAATTTAAGGGGAAAAAAAGAATTTTTTCTTTTAAAATAAAATTGTTGTACAAAAATTTGCCTTATTTATATTGGAAATTTTTTTTTATTTAATTTATAAATTTTAAAATTTGATTCTCTTGGGATAATAAGTTGCATCTTTATTATTAAAATTTTTAAAAGGGCCCCTTTTTTCTTTTTATATTTTAAAAAAAAAAGATAAAACATTGAAAAAAAAAATATAAAAAAATTTTTTGTATAAGTTTTAAATTTCCATTATATAATAAAATTAAAAACGATATATTTTAAAAAAGGGAAAAACACTCGTTCCCCCCCCTTTTTTTAAGGGACTATTTTTTCTTTTTTTTAGTAAATTTAAAAGGGGTTTTTTTTTGTGAAAAATAAAAGACAAACAGCTAAAATAAAATAAAAATTTTTTTTTTGTTTTTTTTGCAAATGTTTTTTGGGGAACCCTTCCCCCCAAAGAACAAAACCATGTACAGAATTTCAAAATTTTTTGGAAAAAATTAAAAACAAAATTTTTCAGTTTTAAGAGTTAAAAATTATGTTTTTTTTGGGGCATTTCCCCCATCCCCAAATAAAAAGTAAATTTTCAAACTTATTATAACCCAAATTTTTTAAAAGGGGGGCCGTTCCCCCTTAAAAAAAATAGAATTTTAAAAAATTTGTAGAAAAAAAAATTTTCAATAGAAATTTTGAAAATTTTTGAGCCATGTAAATGGTTAAAAGGGGGCCTTCCCCCCCTCAAAAAAAAAACATAAATTTCAACCAATGATCCCAAAAACAAATTTTTTAAAGTGGAACCGTTCCCCTTAAAAAAAACTTGGTACATGTAAAAACCCAATTTTTTGAATTTTAGGAATTAAATCTAATATTAGAAATTTTTTGAAACCATGGGTTTCCGGGGTTTGAGGGGAACCCGGGTTTCCCCCATTTGAAAAAAAAAAAAAATTTAATTTCAAAAAAATTTTATCTAGAAAAATTTTTCTGGAATGGAAAACCGGTTTCCCCCTTTAAATAAATAAAAACCAAATTTTATTAAAAATTAAAAATCCCCCAATTTGAAAAACCCCAAAACAAAGGGTTTCAAGTAAAAGGGAACCGTTTTTCCCTCATCGAAAAAAAAAGACAAATTTTTTAAAAACTTAAACTAACCACACATTTTCTAAAAAGTGGAACCGTCCCCCTTAACAAAATAGATTATAACAATTTGATTAGAATAAAAAAATTTCCCAAAAAATTTAAAAAATATTTTTAACCGGTTACCAAATAAAGGGAAAACCGAAACCCTTTAACCCCAAAAAAAAAAAAAATAAAATTTCCAAAAACTTTTTTACTTACCCAAAAATTTTCTAAGGGGGAAACCCCCAAAAACAGAAAAAAACCCCCAATTTTATAAAAATAAAATGCCCCGCTATTTAAAATCTGGGGGAGCCAAGGGTTTCCAAATTTTCGGGGAACCGTTTCCCTTTTACAAAAATAAAAAATAAAAAATTTAAAAAATTATCCCACTTAAAACCCAAATTTTTTAAAGGGGGGAACCCCTTCCCCCTTTAAAAAAAAAAACAGTAAAACAAATTTATAGGGAAAAAAAAGTGCCCAAAATTTTCAAAATTTAGAGCCCGGTTCCGGGATGGAGGGAAAGTTCCCTAAACCCAAAATAAAAAACAAAAATTTAAAAATTATCTGTAACCTTTTTCCTTAAAGGAAAACCCTTTCCCCCTTTAAAAAAACAATTAAAAACAATTTGGGTGGGAATTTAAAATGGGAATAATTTAAAATTTTTTAGACCATTTAAAATGGTTAAGAGGGAAATTCCCTCATCAAAATAAATAAAATTTAAATTTTTAAAAATTTTAAACCTTTTTATACAATTTTTTTAAAAAAATTTTTAACCTTTTTCCCCCTTTTAACCCAAAAAAAAGATTTTTAAAAAAATTTAATTAGAAATTTTAAAATTCAGGAATATTTAAAATTAAAGCCAAAGGGTTTAAACCCAAAAAAGTTCCCTCCCTCAAAAAAAAAAACCCAAAAATTTTTAAAACTTTATCTTTTTCACTTTTTCTTTAAAATGGAACCGTTTTTTCCCCCTTAACAAAAAAGATATTTTAAAAAAATTTGGGGAAGAATAAAGTGGGGGGGAATTTTAGAATTTTAACAGGCCAGGGTAAGGGTATCTTTGGGGCCCGGGGTTTCCCCCATTTTTAATAGGGGGAAAAAAAATTATGGGGGGTTTTTTAAAACTTTTAGTCCCTTTTTTCCAATTCTTAAAAGGGGGAACCTTTTTCCCCTTTTTAACATATTTTAAATTTTAAAAAAACCCCAAATTTGTGAAAAAAAAAATTCAATTTAAATTTTTTTAAAATTTTAAGGGCCCTGGTAAATTTTTGGAGGGGAAACCGTTCCCTCATCAAAATTTAAAAATAAATTTCAAAAACTGATCTTTTAACAAATTTTTTAAAATGGAACCTTCCCCCCTTAAAAAAAATGGACGTCATTTTATAAACAATTTGGGTAGGGAAGAAAAAGGGAGAATATTTGGAAAAATTTGAGGGCCCTTAACCGGGAAGAGTGGGAACCCTTCCCTCATCGAAATTTTAAAAAAAAAAATTTTTAAAAAATTTCGAAAACTTTTTTAGAGGGTACCTTTTCCCCCTTTAAAATAATAACCAATTTATAGAATAAAAAAGCAATAATTTTAAAATTTTGAGCCAGGTTACCAGTAAAGGGAAAACCTTCCCCTCATCAAATAAAAAAAATTTCAAAAAATTTTCATTTAAAAATTTTCAAATGGAAACCGTTCCCCTTAACAAATAAGATTAATAAACAATTTGATGGAAAAAAAATGCAATAATTTAGAACCCGGGTTTCCCCGAAGAGGAAAATCTTCCCTCATCGAAATTTAAAAACAAATTTCAAAACTTTAAATACGACACATTTTCTAAAGGGGAAAACCCCTTTCCCCCCCTTTAAAAAAAATAGATAAAAACCCAAATTTTATTAGAATGAAATTTCAAAAATTTAAAAATTTTGAGCCAAATTTCAAATAAGAGGAAACCCTTCCCTTTATCAAAATAAAAAAAAAATTTCAAAAAATTAAAACTTAACAATTTTTGAAGTGGGAAATGTTCCCCCCTTTAAAAAAAAATATAACAATTTATAGAATAAAATGCAATAATTTTGAAATTTTAGCCAGGTTACCGGGAAGAGGAAAATTTTCCCCCCTCAAAATAAAAAATTAAAAATTTTAAACTTATCCAAAAATTTTAAAATAAACCGTTCCCCCAACAAAACAGGGTACATGTTAAAAAAATTTGATTTGAATTAAAAAGCCCGTAATATAGAAATTTTTGAGCCATGTTACTTTGGGAAAGGGGAAACCCTTCCCTCATGACAACCCTTAAAACCAAAATTCAAAAATTTGAAATTGACAAATCAATTTATTTTTAAAGGCAAGGGGGAAGGCTTCCAACCTTTCAGCATTCTTTTCCAAATGGTTTTTTTTGTCTAAAGTTTAAACTCCATTGAAAATTACAAAAATTACCCAACAAGAGGGGCCAAAAAACCCTAGATCGTCACCTGACCCCTCAAACCCAATTATATTTTAAAATCCTTACCTAGTTTTCATCTAAAGGGAAAATGTTCGAATCATCCCAGCAATTACCAGGAAGGGACCTGACCAAAAATTTTATGGGCAGGGGAGTCAAACATTGGGCCACCCAGAATGTTTAACAAGGATTTTTCCCTATTTGGGGCAGTGTGACCAGTTTTTACCCCCCGGGACCCATATTCAAATTTTACATAAAAATCAAACAAAATAAACTTCAGCCAAGTTTTGGGTGAAAAACCCGTACCCCCCAGAGTTGTTTTAAAAGATTTTTTTTTTTAAACTTCCCCGTACCTAGGGTTTTTTTTCTGATTTACCCATGTTCAAACGCAAGCTCAGGGGAGCTAAAAAAAATAACCCCAAAAAAAGCCAAATAAGCAAATATCAAAACAAAAAGATAGTTTTTAAAAATTTTAAAAACCCCTGACTTGGGAAGGGCCCAAATATTTTTAAAACTCAAGGTCAAGTTCATCTTGTTACCCTTTAAGGGCTTTTTCCAAAAAGGGTTTTGGGGAAGAAAATTTTAACCATTTTTTTAATGAAAAAAAAATTGCCAATGGTTTAAAATTTAGGGTGAACCCCAAAAAGAAATAAAGGGGAGACTGTACATGCCCCAAAGCTCACACCTTTTTATTCTTAAAAAAAAAATTAGCTTTAAAACTAACCCCAAAAAGCCGCTAGGCCCCCCCAAAGTGGGGCCCCAAAAGGGAACCCCTTTAAATTATTCCCCGGGAAACCCTTTTTCCCCTTTTAAAATTTAATTTGTGACCTTACCCCGAAACCCTTTTTATTCCCCAAAACAAAAGTGGTCCTTTTTTCCCAAAATGGCCCAAACATCCAAAGTTTTTTTTTGTGGGCCCCCAAAGAAAATTAAGTTATGTTCCGGAAAAATGTTTTCCCTTTCCTAAAGTAATAAAAAACCCCCACCCTTAATTTTTGACCCCCAAAATTTAAAAGGGGTTTTTTACCCCAAAATAGACAATAAACCCTATGAATTTGAAAACCCCTGGGGGGGAAATGGAACTTAAGTTTTTGCCTCCCAAAAAAGTTTTCTGTTTAAGGCAATAAATACCTTTTTTTGTTACCCCAAAAAAATAGGGGGCTTCCCCCCAAAATGGGGCCAAAACTAACCCATGAAGTTTGAAAACTGTTTCCCAAAAGGGAACCCTTTTTGTTTTTGCCTCCAGAAACCCTTTTTTTTCCCCTTCCTTTACCCCCTTTATTTTTGTGACCCAAAATCCAAAAGGTTTCTTTACCTAATAATTAAATGGCAAATCCTTGGGGAACAGTTTTTTTTTCGGGGTGATTAAAATTTTTTTTTTTACTAAAAAACCCCTTTTTATTTATACTATACCCCAAACCGAAATTTCCCTCTGGGGTTGACGGAGGAAAAGATCCCGGGGTATAAAATAAAATTGGGGAAAATTTTTTGGCCCTTTAAAATTCCCAACCCCCTCATTTCTAATAGATTTTTCCATCTATAAAAGTATTAAGTTTCCCCAAAAAAGTAGATACCCCCTTTTGGATGGATTATGGGAAAATTCCCCACATTTTCCCCAAGTTGTTTAAAAAGTTTTTTTTAAAAACCCCTAAAGATTCCTAGTGTTTTTTGAAAATAAAATGTTTTTCATTCCCAAATGTTGTTTAAAACCCTGACCCTTTTTTCAACCCAAAATTGCACCTTTCCCAAATCCCCCTCCCTTTAACTAAAACCCTATAAATTGTTAACAAAAAAATTAAAACCTTCAGTATTTTCAAATGAAAGTTAAAAAAAACTAGAAAGTTTTAACACCCTTTCCATTTTCCTTAGGGTAATAGGGGGGAAACTTCTTTTACAAACCAAAATCCCTTTAAAAAAAAAAAAAAATATTTTTCTTTTTTTAAAATTTCAAAAATTTTAAAATTTAAAGTACTTCCCTATATAATTCTTAAATAAATTTAAATTCAGGGAAAAAAATATGCATTGTTCAAAAAAAACATTTATTTAGAGGCCCAAAATTTTTCAAACCCAAAATTTTTCCCAACCCAAACTTAAGATTTAAAAATTTATTTTTATTACAAAGCAATTAATTTTCAGTCAAAACCCTTTTATTAAGGACCCGGGGAAGGGAAAACCCAAAAAACGGTTGGTTAAATTAAAAGGTTTTTTAAGACCCGTTTAGCATGATATTTAAAAATCCAAAAAATTTTATAAAGAAATCTTTTTTATTCGAAAGGGGTTGTTTTAATTTATTTTATATAAAAAGTTTGGAAAAATAAGTACGCTATAAAACCAAAACGGATTCAAAAGGGGAAAAATAAGTTAATTTATTTACAAAAAAGTT